>NW_027397069.1:18180143-18276047 GCF_003265705.2 Callorhinus ursinus | reverse complement strand
AGAAAGAAAGAAAGAAAGAAAGAAAGAAAGAAAGAAAGAAAGAAAGAGAGAGAGAAAGAAAGAGAAGAAAGAAAGAAAGAGAGAGAGAAAGAAAGAGGGAAAAAAGGAAGGAAGGGAGGGAAGGAGGAAAAGAAAAATGTGTGAAGTACCAGAGGTGACCAAAAATGTTAAGCTTGATGCAAGAAGAAAAGAGGGGAAAAAGAGAAACATAACTGTATGCATACGTGCATGTGCTGTGGAACACTGTTAGACTGACAGCTGAAAATGTAAGCAAATAAATGTTACAAATTGTTTTAACAGTTTGGAACAACATAAAATCAATAAGGAACGAGAATTATGAGTTAATGTAGTAGGAGAAGTTATTAAATTTGATTAAATTCGCCAGACTTACTTCGATGAAATGATTAAAGTGGAAGAAGCTCAAAGGAAAAAAGACGGATTGGCATTTTGCAGTACTTTAGGTGACAGATGATGAGAGCCTAAATTTGGGAAATGTGTACATGGAAATAATAGACAAATTTGAGATATCTTAAGGAGGATTTGGTGATGTATTGACTTGGGAATACATAATGAGATGGCACCAAGAATGGGTCTAATGATTTGTTGGTAACTGGGCAAAAGCTGGAACTTCTCGCTAAATCAGAACATATTTTGGAAGACAAAGTATGAGTCAGGTTTGGACACATGGATATTGATGTTCAATTTGGACATACAAAAATTATGTTAGGTGACTTGGGGTTGGAATTTTGTTTTCTTTGGGGGGACTTTTTAACTTTTATATTGTTTTGTTTTTATCCAGAAAACATTTTATTTTATTATGGAAAAAAGTTTGTCAGGATTACCGAAATCTTTTACCTTTTCCAATTAAGTATTTAATGTTTTCCATTATTCTAATTTTCTTTAATTTTTTCTTCATTTTGCTCTTTAACTCCTCTCCAGAGACATATGCCATTAATTAATGCAATTTAATATACACTGAACACATGTCCTTTCACCTACGAAAGCTAAAACTATTTTTAACATATAATTTTTTCTAACTGTTAACATCATAGGTTATTCCAGTGATAATATCAAGTAACTTTCCCTATAGAAGATAAAGAATAGGTACGTGCAAGAGGACTTCAACCTTTTCCATTATTTATCACTCCCTGGGATTTAATATTCCATATGCTATTAAATTTTAAGTTTGCTGTTTGTTATTAAGAATAAAATTTTCATTTACATTTAACATTTAATCTATGTTACAAATAATACCTACACAATACTGTGTAGGTATTATTTTATACTTAATATTTTATAGGCATAATTTTTATGGTTCCTTCAAAATTGTTATTTTAAGATGAGAAACAGTAACTCACCACCAAAAATTTAGAAATGTTAATCACATCAATCATTTTTGCATGGATGCCCCTTGAATAAGTAAAGTGAAAGAAGTTAGACACAAAGGGTGCATTTTATGTGATTCCAGTTATATGAAATATACAGAATAGGGAAAACTATGGAGATAGTTGCTCAGGGGCCATCAGGCAGAGAGACTGCAGAGTGACTGGTGATGGGTATGAGGTTTCTTTTTAAGGTGATAAAAATGTTCTAAACTTAGATAAGGATAATTATGTTACAACTGTGTGAAAATACAAAAAACTATTGAGTTGTACATTTTGAAAGGGTGAAAGGGAGATCTGTGAATTATACTCAATAGGGTTGTTACAAACAATATTGAAAACATTAAAGATATGGTTACAGAAGGCGCCTGGGTGGCTCAGTTGGTTAAGCAACTGCCTTCAGCTCAGGTCATGATCCTGGAGTCCCGGGATCGAGTCCCACATCAGGCTCCCTGCTCTGCGGGGAGTCTGCTTCTCCCTCTGACCCTCTTCCCTCTCGTGCTCTCTATCTCTCATTCTCTCTCTCAAATAAATAATAAAATAAAATCTTTAAAAAAAAAAGATATGGTTACAGATACATATCATCTTCAGTCCTTTTCCCTTTTCTTTTTCTCTAGTTTTTTTTTAATGTCTTAAGTCACATAATACTTATGTGGAATGGTACATGGTATTATTTTGTGTGTTTTTGTTTAATTCACAAGGAGTCTTATTTATCAAGTTCTATTATGTTAATTTTTCTCCCCTCCTACTGTGTTAGACTCAAAAGTTTTGGGGCGCACCTGGGTGACACAGTCGGTTAAGTGTCCAAGTCTTGGTTTTAGGTCAGGTCATGATCTCAGAGCCCCACGTCAGGCTCCAAGCTCATCACAGAGTCTGCTTGGACTCTACCTCCCTCTCCCTCTGTCCCTCCCCATGTTGATGTTCTCCCTCTCTCAGTCTCTCTCTCAATTGAATAGATAAATCTTTAAAAAAGAATTTTTCTGTGTGTCATCCATCTTTCCTTTTCTTTTTTGGGTTCTATTCTATTTTTATTGATAATTACTATAATTTTATTAAATATGCATAATTATATTGAATATATCAATTTCCTTTTGAATGATGCAATACGTTTTAGGCTCCTTAAATTGCTTTGGAAGAATGCCTCCCTCAGGCTTTCATATTATATTTAGTTTGTTATATCCTACTTGTTTCTACAGCAATAAAATAGATAGATGCCTAACCCATACACACACACACACACACACACACACACACACACACACACACACACACAGTTTCTTTAAATACTTCCTTAGCTTTGTCAAAAAATTTTATCTTTGTTGTTCTTATTCAAAATTATTGCTTCTATCTTTCCAATTCTGCCTGAGTTCAGATAATATGTTATTATTGTTTTTCTGTTCAAGAATATCCTTTAGTTTTATATTAATTGTGGCTCTTTGGGGCAGAAACTCTATTAATCTATTTGTCATCTATCATTTGTATTGTTATGTTTTACAAATTACATTCAAACTAGGTAAAAAATCCCACATTAAATTTTCTTTAGAATTTTAAATATATTATTCTACTTTATGATAAGAAGTTACCTGTTAGTCCCATTATACAGAATGTATCTCCAGAGTAATATGTGTTTGCTCTGTTGTAGGATTTTAATTTTGTTTTTTATTTGAGAATCTGTGATATCACTATTATAGTCTAGTTTTTTTCTTTCTCATCCTACTCCTCTACACTTTCTGATTTTTTTCGATCCATTTATGAATTTTTTAATTTTTAAAATTTTTTATTTATGTATATTTTTTAAAACAATCTTCAAAATGCTAAAAAAATAATTTCAAATAATGCCTCTCCCTCATCTTATTCTGTTTTCTGGAATTCTTACTAGGTATATTTTAAAATTTCCCATTCTTTTTTTTTAAGATTTTATTTATTTATTTGAGAGAGAGAGAGAGAGATCACAAGTAGGCCAACAGGCAGGCAGAGGGAGAGGGAGAGGCAGGCTCCCCGCTGAGCAGGGAGCCCAATGCAGGGCTCGATCCCAGGACCCTGGGATCATGACCTGAGCCGAAGGCAGACGCTTAACTGACTGAGCCCCCCAGGAGCCCCAAAATTTCCCATTCTAATTACAATATTTTATAATTTCTTAATCACATTCTTTACCCCTTTGTTGTTGCCATCCACTAGTTCTCTCTGCTGTTTGGTCTATTTTGAGTTTCATTTTTCTACTGATATCTTTATTCCAATAACATAATTATCTTTATTTTTATATTTCTGTTTTTTCTCACTCCTGGCAGGGCAACAGGACCAATTTTACTCTATTTCTTTTCTTTTTTTTAGATTTTATTTTTAGGTAATCTCTACATCCATGGTGGAGCTCCAATTTACAACCCCAAGATCAAGAGTTGCATGCTCTTTTGATTGAGCCAACCAAACAACCCTACTCTACTATTTCTGATAATGATTTGATTGTGGACTTGTCTTTTTATTTTGCATCCAACTTTATTAACATTTCCTCCATCATCTTTTTTTTTATTGTCACAATCATTTTCTCATATTGAAGTGCTTGAATGATGAAGGATGTGTTTCTTTGAATCTTATAAACAAAAGTAGATGTGCTATATGATTGTATTTACTTTTGCTAACTATATAGGTTTTTTTTCCACCTGTAATATGTCTTTCAAATACAACAAAATACTATTTCATCACTTTTTCTTTCTTGAGGTCATTCATTCATTTTGTAAAGAAAGAAAGAAAGAAAGAAAGAGAAAAATGAAAATAGACACCCCCCCCTAATCTGCTTCTTGCCTGACAACATCTTTTATCATCTAACTTACCGCTATAGATTACTACTCTGAGGTCTTGCTGTAGAGGGCTCATAAAATATACAGATATCTCTTATTATTGTAAATAATGCATAAAATATTCCAAACTTCGGACTACCTCATTTACACAACGTCAGAAGATGGTGAACTTTACTACTTGGTGATTTTTACTTTCAGAATACAACACTCAGCCTCATCCATCCACTCCATATCAAGATTATACCTCTCAAAAGTAGAGTTTCAGGAATGGATATAAAAAAAGATATCTGTGGGAATGACTTGGATCAATCAGGGAAAAAAAGTAATCAAGTTTTCCTTGAACATTGAAACTTCACCCACATTCAGTTGGATATTCATAGTGGTGGGTGGATTGGCATATTATTTTTTCTTCTATTATAGCTAAATTTCTTACCCAACATTTTACATGTGCATTTTTATCACTTTATTATTATCAGTTTATTCTAATAACAGATTACTGAATAAAATCCCTTATTTCAAAAGTTGTGGAATATTGTGTTACCGTCTTTGTTTTCTAAATTTTAGGTGTTGGCAGATGAATCCTGATTTGGTTTATCTAAAAATATAATTTAAAACTCATACATCACAGTTTCTTTTGATTATGCTTGTGCCATATATATTTGTTGTAATTTTGTTACATATTTTAATAGGAATCTCATTTGTAACAGTACCTCCTTCTTAAAGCCCATATTGCTTATTGCCTTTCCTAGCCCATACTATGGGGGCTGCAAAAGTGTGCTTCAGAAAACGAGATTTTGATATACCTGCAAATTACATTAGATGCATTCTTTGTAAAGGACAGCTAAGAATTCCTGAGTAGATTATTACTTGGGTCATTTGTGTCTTGTAAACACATACATACAAAAGTCTTAATGTTCCCATTGAAGATAGATTATTTTCTCCGAAATACCATTTTGCCTTTTAGTTTCTTAAACCAGGAAATTAAAGCTATGTAGCTAAACAAAATTAAGGCATTTCCTTTATAATTGTTATGCCTTAAATTATTTCAAATAGAAAAATGAATATTAAATACAAATACTATTTAAATATACAACTAAAGAAAACATGTAATTCTACTAAATCTCTCTTTGTAGTTATATATTTTTAAAGATCTTTATATCATTTCACTTAAACTACAATTCCTATGGATATCAGAACATAATGATTAGGGGAGAGATCATAAAAACAACAAGAAAATGATGCAGATATAGACTGAAAGATTTAGCTTTAGAAGCTTTTGTGAAAATCCACTAAATCTTTGTTCAAAGACTTGAGCTTCTGCTCAAGAGTTATTTTCTATTTAAAGGCTATAGTCACCAAGGGAACCCAAAATCTGGCACTAAAAGAAAGCTCTTCTATGATGCATTTACTGCCAGACTGTTGTTAGCAGACACTTTGTATACTAAAATAAATAGTTTCTTTCAGCTGTAAAACAGTGCTTCTATAAGCTATATGTAATTTGTTGTTTTGTTTAATTTTTTTAAGTAGATAATACATATTTAATACATTTTTGTCTCTTTATTACTTAGGTCTCCCTTCTTTACTCCAGCATCCATGCACATCAATGTACCCAGTATCCTCTTAACACATGTTAACTAAGTTGGTTTTTGTTCTTTCTCTTCATTTTTCTTCTGTCTGGGGATATTTATGGAACTGTTTGTCATTATTAGCTTTATTAAAACTTACACAGTGCTTGTGCACATTTTTCTGAATTTATCACTCAAAGCTAGGTTTATTTTTTAATAAATTGATATCAGTCCAATTCATTCTTTTCAATGGTTTTATAAGAACATGAACTAATGGATTTTTATTTATTTATTTATTTATTTATTTATTTGCTATTGCAAAGTATGTGGCAATAAACATCTTTGAACTTCTTATGCATAAGTGCATTTTTTACACTAAGGAATGGATTCATAGAAATGGAATTGCTGGAACAAAGTGTAAATGTATTTTTAATTTTTTAGAGGTTGCCAGATGGCTTTCTAAGATTTTTTTTTAACAATTTGCATTTCTACCAGCAATGTAGGAGAGTTACTTTTTGTCTTCATTCCGGCTTGAGAGTGGATGTTATCACTCATTTTAATCTTGTCAGTCTGCTATGTGTAATATTATATCTCATGTTTACTTCCACCTGCCTTTCTCCTCCCAGCAGTGCATTTCAGCAACTTCTCTTATGGATGCTGGTCATTTGAATTTGTTGTAATGTGACTTGTATTTTCATACTCCTGCTTATATTTCTTTTTTTTTAAGATTTTATTTATTTATTTGACAGAGAGAGACACAGTGAGAGAGGGAACACAAGCAGGGGGAGTGGGAGAGGGAGAAGCAGCCTTCCCACAGAGGAGGGAGCCCGAAGTGGGGCTCGATCCCAGGACCCTGGGATCATGACCTGAGCCGAAGGCAGACGCTTAATGACTGAGCCACCCAGGCGCCCCCTCCTGCTTATATTTCCATTAGGGATTCCGTCCTGTTCTTGTGACACACTTTGTCTTTGTATTGCAAATGCTTTTCTTTAATTATATTTTTGGTTAATTGTATTCATTTTAGCTATTATCATGATTTTTTTCTTTAACGTAAGTAAAAGTCTGCATTTTAACTAATGTAATTATATTTTTTTCAGTTAAGAATGTATTTCCTCCCCTAAGATTGTACATGCATGCTCAAGGATTTTTTTTTGCAGGCTGTTAATCGTTTTGGTTTTTAAATACCTGTAATTTTTTTTTATTTTAACATATATGCCCAGGTATATACCATCAGTTTTATTAAAAGTGGCTTCATTTTCCTTACACCACTTGCAGTTGGTGTTATTTATTCAAACATTCCATAGAACTCTTTGCTTCTGAAGATAATATTTTAGGGAATATTTTTAATCACAAATTTACTTTCCTTAATAGTTACAGGGCTTTTCCAAATAGATATTTCATACTGAAAGACTTGCAGTATTAACTGATCTTAGAATTGATGCCTTTTAACTTAATTGTCAAGTTTATTATGTGTATAGAGTCGTTTGTAGCATTAGCTTATTACCCTTTCCATGTCTATACAGTTCATAATGATATCCCCTATTTTAGTCCTCATATGAGAAATTTTTTCTTCTTTTTCTTTGTTAGCTTTTTTAGATGTTTGTCAACTTTTTTACTTTTTCAGAGAAATTTCTTTTTAAAAAAAAGTTGTATTTATTTATTTGAGAGGGCAAGCTAGAGAGAGAGAGAAGGGGAGAGTGTACATGAGTGGAGGTGGGGCAAAGGGTGAGAATCTTCAGACTCTTCACTGAGCCTAGAGCAGGACACAGGTCTCAGTCTCACAACTCTAAGATCATTACCTGAGCCAAAACCAAGAGTCAGACGCCTAACCAACTGAGCCACCCAGGCGCCCCAGAGAACCAACTTTCTGCTTCGTTCTTTCTCTGTTTTTTTTTTTCTGTTATCAATTTCATTTATTTCTGCTTTTGTCTTTATTATTTTCTTCATTCTACTTGCTTTGCTTTTATTTTTTCCTCCCCCCCCCCCATTTCCTCAGTGGGAATTTAGATTGTTGATTTAATATATTTTTTTCCTAATGTAAGCATTTAGTGAAATAAATTTCCCTCTCAACACTGCTTTAGCTGTAACACATAGCCTTTGATATTTTTATAATTATTTTCATTCAGTTTAATGTCTTGTTTGATTTCACTGAAACTTACTCTCTGACCAATAGATTATTAAGCCGTTTACTTTTTTTCTTACTGATTTCTAGTTGGCAGTTATAAATGAAGATGCTACAAAGAGTCTTGTTGAGGTTGTATACACATAAGTTTTCAACTCATTTGTGTATATACCCAGGAACATGATTCCCGGATCATATTGTGTGACTTATATTCACCTTTGTAAGAAACTGTCAAACTGTCTTCCAAAGTGGCTGTACCATTTGTTAATTCCCAGCAGCAATCTATCAGAGTCCTTGTTGGCCATACCCTCATCGATATTTGGTGTTAGTGTTTTGAACTTTAGCCATTTTGATAGATGTATACTGGTGTCTCCTTTTAAGTTGCAATTCCTCAATAACATATGATATTGAACATCTTTTCATGTGCTTATACGCAATCTATTTATCTTTCTTGTTGTGACATTCAGATATTTTGCCCACTTTTAAACTGGGTTGTTTCTTTTCTTACTGTCAAGTTGTAAGAGTTCTTTATAAATTTTGAGCACCAGTCCTTTATCAGATACGAGGTTTTCAAGTATTTTCTACAAGGCTATAGTTTTTGTTTTATTCTCTGGACTATGTCTGTTGGAAATAAAAATATTTTCACTTTAATGAAGTCCAACTTATTAATTTTTCTTTCATATGTTTTATCTAATTGATATTTTGAGTCATCATCATATCCAAAGTCATCTAGATTTTCTCCGAAGTTATATTCTACTATTTTTATAGTTTTGTGCTTTAAAAATTAGTGGCAAATTTTATAAAACATGTAAAGTTTGCATCAGATTTATTTTTTTGCCCAATTGTTCCAGCACCATTTGATGAAAAGACCAGTTTTTCTCCATTGGATTTCCTTTGCTTCTTTCTCAAAGATCAATTTATTATTTTCCTGTGTTTCTATTTCTGTCTTTTCTGTTCCACTCATCTCTTATCTGTTTTTCTGCCCATACCACTCTGCCTACATCACTGTAGCTTGAAGTGGTGTCAGTCCTCCAACTTTGAATTCTTTTTTAATATTATGATGACTATTCTGGTATCTTGCCTTTCATATAAATGTTAGGATTAGTTTATTGATATTCTCAAAGTAATTTGCTCCCATTTGGCTTAGGTGTCCAATGTTCACCCTGAGAATCTGGTATGGCACCCAGAGGTAAAATTCACAAAGCTGAGTTTTTAACTTTCAAACTAGTCTACACTGAACTTTTGATAATTCAGCAATTACAGCTTAAAGTGTTCCTGTCATAGCTGCTGCTCCAGGGAAACTGTGATTCCCTGTCTCTGCATCTCTCCAGTTTTCAGGGCAGCAGTTTACCCTGTAACCTTAATTATCTGATGGATTTAAGAAAAGTTGTTGATTTTTCACTTCTGTGAATTTTTTTCTTGTGTTTTTTTTCTTGTTGTGAGGATGGGAGTGGTGGCTTCCAAGCTCTTTACCTGTCAGAATGGAAATCGGAAGTCCCATATGACTTTATCCTTGTTTTCTATTTGAAAAAAAAAATCCTCCTGTTTAATAATATATATTTTACAATTATTCTTTGTAAATTAATTAGTTTATGATAGAAAAATATTTTGGGGACACCTGGGTGGCTCAGCTGATTAAGTGTCTGACTCTTGATATCAGCTTAGGTCCTGATCTCAGGGTCGTAAGATAGAGATCCGCATCAGGCTCTGTGCTGGGTGGGCATGGAGTCTGCCTAATATTCTCTCTCTCCCCCTCTCCCTCTGCTCCTCCCGACCTGCTCTCTCTCTCTCTCTCTCTCTCTAAAAATAATAAGAATACTTTATTTTTAATTTAACATTCCTCAGTTCATTTTTTCTTCATTGTTTCCAATATAATTTTATTCTCTTGGACAATGTCTAGTCACACAAATAATTTTATTTATTTAATCATTTGTAGTCCATTCCTAAATTATTGTAAAAAGGTTTAATGGAAACATTCTTTGTAGTGCATGTTTCTAAAAGAAGGATTATAAATAATTCCTGAAATTTAACCTTTGGCTGTATAAAAATATAATATATAATATAATCTAAATCAGGAGTTTATAAGCTAAGCCCATGAATCAAATCTGGTCCACCACCTGTTTTTATAAATAAAATGTTATTGTAATATAGCTACTTTATTTGTTTATGTATTATCTATGGCTGCTTCCCCATTATGGCATTATAGTTGAATGTTGTGATAGAAACTATATGTCCCCAAAAAATCTAAATTATTTGCTATTTGTATAGATAAAATTTGCAGATACTTGATATAAATAATAATAATCACTGATTATGGAAACTTTAAAAAAATAAATTGGAAAAAACCCACATTGTTTAAAACTGAGCTGTCATTTCAGATTTTGTTAGACCAGTATTTTTCAAGTATTTTTCAATCTTCTTTAGGATGTTATACTTGTGCACATTTGAAAAATACTATGCTAGAGCCAACTAGATATTGAAATATCTAAGTATTACTACTTCAAAAAAATCTTTTGTTATTTATTTTATTGAGATATATTGGCATATATTATCTTAGTTTCATATATGCAACATGATTTAATATTTGTATATATTATGAAATGATCACCACAATAATTTTAATTAACATCTATCACAATACAGAGTTACAAAAAATTTTTGTGATAAGGACTTTTACAATTTACTCAGCAAATTTCAAATATACAATACAGTATTACTAACTATAATCACCATAGTATATATTGCATTCCCATTACTTTTTTTATAACTAGAAGTTTTTATCTTTTGGCAAACATAAAATAAATTTTATTTAACATGAAAAATATGTAAATATTATTGAAATTTTCAAAATGTAAATATTTTGTGCAATTGTCAACTACAGTTTCTACACTCATTTACATCTGCCAGATTTGCTAAAATGACTAATCTAATGGTTAATGGCTTATATCACATATGCTGAAATTTATTTTTTCTATATGGCTATTTTCCTTGCCTTTTGCAAAATTATGTTTGTAAAAGTAACTGAGTTTAGTGTGACAGAAATTTGCTAAGGACATATAAATTTCAAGTGTTACCATACACACACATACACACACACACACAGAGCTAACTACCTGAGGTGATGGACATGTAATTAGTTTGATTATGGTAACCATTTCACAATGTATATGTGTATCAAAACATCACAAGTACACCTTAAAAATGTATATATTTTTATATGGGCTCACAATGTCTATAGCATTCATCTCAAGTCATCTCATCACATAGGTATTTTATCATCTCATGTCATCTCAAGAAGGGCATGTATAGTACAATAAGATTTTTTGAGAGGGAGCGAGAGACCATATTCATATAAGTTTATTATAGTAAATTGTTATAATTGTTCTATTTTATTATTGGTTATTGTTGTTAATTTCTCACTGTGCCTCATTTACAAATTAAACCTTTTTATGTCTGTATATATACATATATATAGGAAAAGACACTAAATATAAGGTCCAGTACTATCTCCAATTTCAGGCTTCCACTGGGGGTCTTAGAAAGTATTCCCTGTGGATAAAGGGGGACTACTGTATTTTCAAAACATGAAACAATGCAGATGCTCATTGAGATTATAAGAAGCATAAAATAAGTTGGAGATGAGTCACATATAAAATTTACAGATATATGACCTATTAAAAAAAAGAGCTGAATATACTACCCACATATCTATTAAGCAGCTGTGGATAAGAGAGTGAAGTCTGTTGCTGGGTATTTTAAATAGGAATTATTTTTCTGATATTAAAAATGAAGAAAATGATCTCATTAGGGTTACTAAACGATTAATCTAAGTAAGCTCTATGTGCAGTGTGGAGTCCAGTGCAGAACTTGAACTCACAACTCTAAGATCAAGACCTGGCTGAGATCAAGAGTTGGATGCCTAACTGACTCAGCTAGTTGACAAGGCAGCCCCCAACTAGTGAGAAGCAGGCAACACACAACTAGTCTTTTTATAAGTCATTTTCTTGAGGTATTATGATTGAAATACCAAGAGCTATACATATTTAATATATATAACTTGATGAGTTTGGAGATTAACTATAGAGCCATGTAAATATCACCTCTAACAGTTTCCTCTCAGCATCTTATTTTTTATTTTTTGTGATAAGAATATTTAACATAAAATTTGCACTCTTAGTAAATTTTTAAATATGCAAGAAATAAATACAAAAATATACACAAATTTTATAAATACAGTAAATTAGTAACTATAGGCACTATGATGCAGAGTACATCTTTAGGGCTTTTCACCTTATATAAATGAAACTTTATACCCTTTGACTAATATTTCTTATTTCCACCTTCCCCCAGCCCCCAGCAACCAGGGGCTTCTATGAATCTGTCTATTTTAAAATACTCATATAAGAGGTAACATGTAATATTTGCCCTTCTGTGTCTGGCATATTTATCTTAGCCTGATATCCTCTAGCTTCATCCATGTTGTCATAAATAGTGATGTTTCCTTTATTTTAAGACTAAATAAAATTATATTATGTGTGTGTGTGTGTGTATATATGTGTATATATATATATATATATATATATTTTGTTTATATTCATCCATCAGCCATCAATGGACATTTAGGTTGCTTCCATGTCATTGCTATTGTCAATAATGCTGCAGTGAACATAGGAGTGTAGAAAAACAGTAGTGAAAGATCCTGATTGCAATTCTTTGGATATATACTAAAAAATGGGGATACTAGATGATATGGTAGTATTTTTTTTAGAAGTTCCATATTTTTCGCAGTGGCTATGCCAATGTACATTCCTAACAGTACACAAGGGTCCCCTTTTCTCCATATCCTGAATTACACTTATCTTGCTTTTCCTTTATTTGATAGTCATTCTAACGGGTGTGAGGTGGTATCTCATTATGGTTTTGAGTTGCATTTCCCTTATGGTTAGTGATGTTGAGCACCTTTTCATATATCTGCTGGCTATTTGTATGTCTTTTTGGAAAAATACTTATTAACTCCTTTGCTTTTATTGTCTTAAGTGTTGTATCCACAAAATCATTATCAAGGCAAATGTCAAGATTTTTCTCTATGTTTTCTTCAAGGAGTTTTATGTTTTCCAGTCTTACATTTAATTCTTTAATCAACTTTCAGTTGATTTATATATAGACTGTAAGTAAAGGATCCAGCTTCATTTTTTTTTTGCATGTGACTGTCCAGTGTTCTCAACATCTTCTGTTGAATAGACTCTCCTCTTCCCACTGTGTAAGGCAATACAGCTAGTATGACCCATTTCATAGGTATTAATCTATGTAGTTAACTGAAATTTCAATTTACTCAATGGTTTCCTTGTTTTCAAAAACATTCAAAGTATGCAACTTACTTCTCTGTGGCATATGTTAACTGAAAGGGTATAAGATATCTTCTTGTTTAGTATACTCTAAATGGGGTCACACTACATATTAGCTAATTTCAGTTACTTGATGGGGATACAGTACCATATAAACTGTCAGTTCTTTCTAAACCCACTGACTCAGATATATTTAGCTAATAAACCAGTATCTGTGATTATAACTTGAGGTCTTACATGGGGTTTGCATTCTTGCTGTGGTAATTGCCCCTCTTCACATTCTCTATTCTCCATCAGTTTCTGAGGATCTGAGTAGTAAAAGAACACTATAATTTCCTCTCCTAATTCTACCAACAACTCCAAGTTCATCTCTACCCACTGTCATCACAAACATTCAGGGATAATAAAAAGTTCTACTTTGCAACATTTAATAAATTCTCATTATGAAATTGAGGATTAGGCACAGATTTTATTTTAGATGAATAAAAGAGGGAATAAACTAAAGAAAAGGAAGTAATAAATGACACATAGATAATATGAATTGCCACTTTGGCCATGATACATGGCCAAAAATATATAGAAAAATTGGTACATATTCAATTTTAGTATATTTATACTACAGAACACTGAAATTAAGAGGAAAAAATTAAAAAGGCAAATAGGCTTGCTTCCTAGCAAATGACACTGTGTTTACTCATTCTAGAATGTCACTGGTAAGAGAGTTTTGAGTTCCCTAATTGAACACATTGTCTCTTGAAACACATTGAGAACTTGAGAATAAAATGAAGTTCTACATATAATAAAATATTAACTAGATGTTATGTGTCTGAATTGAGAAAAAATACAATTCCAGATAAATTAGTTTTGCTGACAAAAGACAAGTAAGACATTATTGGAACAGATGCATGCTTTCAGGAAGATTGTGTTAGGATTTAAGTTTCTTGAATAAAGTGAAATTTAAATAACATTTTGAAAATGTTCAATAGAGAGGAAAGACAAAATGTGCTTAAGTAATGAGCTATTTATTGAGATGGAATTAGAAATATGGCCAGTAATGTGATGAACACTGGGTGTTATATGCAACTAATGAATTGTTGAGCACTACATCTGAAATTAATGATGTACTATGTGGTGGCTAATTGAATTTAAATTTTTAAAAAAAGGAAATATGGCCAGCAACAAATAGGAACACAAATTTTTTTAAAGATTTTATTTATTCATTTGTGACTCAGAGGTACAGAGAGAGAGAGAGAGCATGAGCAGGGAGAGAGGCAGAAGCAGACCCCCCAGTGAGCAGGGAGCCCAATGTGAGACTCGATCTCAGGACCCAGGGATCATGACCTGGGCTGAAGGCAGACGCTTAACCATCTGAGCCACCCAGGCGCCCCAAGAATACAAATATTTTAGCAAATAAAGAGACAAATGGCCATTTTTTGTCCTTGAGCAAAAGTTGTGATTTCATGTAAGAGCAATCAAAGACCATGAGAGAGTTCAGAGAAGTGAATATCTTGACAGAACCAAAATACTACTTCAGGAAAATGATTCTTGTTCTTTTTAGTACTTTTGAAAGATAAAAAAAGAGTAAAGATAAGATAATCATGCTTCAGATAACTAAAACATTAGAATTCAAATGTTTAAAATATCTGGGTTAATACTGATAATTAATTTAAAAATGTGGCATAGAAGACAATTTATGGCAAATCTGACATGAAGAAGTTTAAAGTAGAAAGATTCAGGGATGAAAACATTTATCCAGGATATTATGTCTAAGAGAATCATTAAGAAAGAGATAGTTATATTTCTCCCATACTCAGATATGTAATAATAATGGACTAGAAACTTTGTGCCAATTTTGAAAGCTGAATTTTCAGGTATCTTTAAATGGTTTTAATATATCTGCATAAACCAGCTATATTTTAAGAAAGAATAAAGATGAAAATGAATTATTCACAAATAAGATCAATTGAAAAGTGAGATAAATGAACAGCTACATTTTCCTTGTTTCTTATGGCTCGTGGAAGTCTCCAGTTTCTCTTGGAAACTCAGCCTTTTCTTCCATCTAGTTATAGAGAGCATTTATAAGAATTTTATTGGGATGACATCTGCCATTAGCAGCTGAGGAGGAATCTGTACCTCTGACACCCAGCTTTTGGCGTAATGCAGATATTCATAAATCTTTCCAGAATAAGACTGTAGTAGTTAAGGATAGTACAGTATGGGAAGAAGGTTTTCCTATGGAGCGTTTGGTGTGGGCTTCTCTTCATGGAAATGACTATGCCCTCTAGTCTTTTGTAGATTGTTGTAGATAACAATTCACCTGCTCAGTAGTTGGGCCTCTCCTTTGGCTTCTGAGAGAAGCATTGTTACTACATACACTATTTATAATATAAGCAATTGACAAATCCCTAATGAAGTTCTTATTTCAATGACATAAATAGATACATTGCAATTCCAATAAGGCTTATCCCATGCCACCCACAAAAGGTGCTTACATGGAAGTTTAAAAACAAATATGTAGTAAAAGAGAAATAGTCTTTCCTGGTATGTCTCCTTCATATAGACTTGTTAAAATGCAGCATTACTAATTAATTAGTTGATAAACGTGATATATCTACCCAGTATTTCTGTTCCCAATTTGGAGTTGTAGTACTTTATGCATCCATTTCTAATGTCTTGTCTTCTATTTTCTACAATGAAATGGAGTGCTTTCCAGAGAAATATGTTGTAGATATTCCCGGAATAAAATATAAAAGAGAGAATATATTTTTGTTGCAATATCCTCTTCTACTTGGCTCAGCTGTTTTGAAACACATTGGATTTGAGAGCTTTTTTTATTATTTAGGCTGACTAAAGTTTAATTTACATTAGTTTTATGTTCTTGTAGGAAAGAGTGGTTATTTGTGACCAAAGAATCCATTTATTACTGATTCTACCTTTGATTTACTGTGTGTCCCTGAGCAAGGCAATTAACTTCTTTTTGACTCTATTTTTAATTTATAAGGTGCAGGTGCCACTATTATGCAGAAATGGTGGAATAAATTTTAAATTTCCAATGAAGAAGAAACTAAGGGACAGAAGATACAATGTGATGGAAATCTTGTCAGCTCTTCTAAAATGCTTGCGTTTAAATTCTATGGAAGCTACTTAAGCTAGCCAGATTTCTCAGTCTGTACAATGGTGAAAGCAAGTGCTAGAGAATTTAAAGGAGTAATATATCTAATTATTTTCCAACAAGGAAGAAATGCTATTTTACATATGAATAATGTCTCACCAACATTAGCCGGCTTCCACGGAGCATTAAGAGTGCAATATAATGCCAATCAGATCAAAAAATAGATTAGAAATAATTTTTCTTTCCTTATCATAGAAAACTATGAAAAAACTTTACACTGCTAGTCTTCAGCTTTATAGAAAATTTTCACATTCAACATGATTTTGCATAAAAATATCCCCCTCAATAACAATTCAAATGCCTGAAATTATAACATTAGAAATGTATCTTCTTTATAGATATGGAAATTTTCTTTTATTCAATAAAATGAAAACTCTTTCCCAATCAAAACACCTAAAACATTGAATTAAACATAACGACATACAGCACTCAGTGTTGTATGGAAGTGTTGAATCACTAAATTGTACACCTAAAACTAATATTACATTGTATGTTAACTAACTGGAATTTATATGAAATTCAAAAATACTAAAACTGATACGAACTGATAGAGTTTTAATTTTGCTTACATCTTTGTGAAGGGCTTGAGTGGGACAGAACCTGATATAGTGGTAGAAATATTCTATACCTTGATTGGTTTTGTGTCTATATAGGTATAAAAATTTATTGAGTATGTACTGAAGATTTATATAGTTCACTTCATGTAAACAATACATCAAATAAAATATATCTTTCCATGTTTTCCAATTAATTGCCTTATACATTTGTGAAGCTTTGATATACAGCAAATAAGTTTAATTTGCCTGATTGATTCACTGTTTTGTGAGAACTTACTCTAATATTGACTTTGTTTACAATTTGTTTATATGTTAAAAATATAATAGACTTTTAAGACCATCACACAGCTTATTAATTTAGAGTAACATTTTTTCTACATTTCTTTGAGTACAAAATGCTAAATATGCTTTGCTATGTAACTATAACTAACTTGATTCTTCTACCTATGAACAAAGAATGTATCAAAAGCAGCTAAATATACTAATAATCCCACAATTCAATACTGTAGTTGATCAAAATGTGTACAGATTCATTAATGAAATTTATATAGATTAATATAGATTGGTAGTAATCTTTTGTTAACCTATGATCCCTTAAACCATGACTTATATGTAAAGTTTCCGATAAAGTACACTAATACATACTAGAAGACAAAAAGTCACTGATATTAGGGACATAATCTCTTAGCTACCTCCAAGTTATATAGAAAATAGAATCTCTTTATATTCTATCTTCAGGATCCAAATGATATCTGGCATATAATGTCTGAAAAATAAATGCATAGATTATTTGTAAAATTCACTATTGGATTGATCAAATATCTTTACACATTTTACTTACTTAATTAACAGAACATGTTTATAGAACTATTAAATAAAGCATCTGTCTGTGTAGTTGCATTGTATTAAAATTCTAATTAACTCTGAATTACTTATGTATTCATTAATAGTATCATATATATCTATTTATATATTTAAATGCATTTATATTATTTTATATTTAAGCCACTATGAAAGGTGTCTTCATTAAATAATTTCAATATATATTCAAAAATATAATGTGGTAAGTACTGCTCTATATAGGTAAGAAAAAATACAAAGTCATTATTTTGATGGATTTATTATGTAGTAAATAACACACATAAGTTAAATGTAAATATTAATACACATAATATTTCTAACATCATTAAATTTTATGAGTACATACAGAAAAGAACATAAGAAAGTAAGCTTAGAATACTTTATGTATTTTCTTCCAAAAATATGAGTATACTTACAATTAAAATGTATATTTACGAGTTAAAGCATTTGAATATGATTCTTAGTCAGCTGGTATCCTGTAGTACAATTTTGTGGGAGTATACATTCAAGAAACCTTAGCACTTTCTGTGCAAAATTGATTGGATTAGTTAAAAAAGTCATTTTTGACATTTGAAATCAGTATACTAATCTTCCATTTGTCCAATATTCCCTCAAATTAAGGGATCAAGAGAACAAATTGAAATGGAACCAAATGGTTTTTTTTTTCCTAATCTATTTGTTTATTGATGGACACTTAAGTTGCTTCCGTACCTGGGATTTTGTAAATAATGCTGCAATAAGCATAGGGATGCATATATCTTTTTAAATTAGTGTTTTCATCTTCTTTGGATAAATACCCAATAGTGGATTTATTGGATCATATGGTAATTCTATTTTTAATTTTTTTCTCTTTAAATATTTTTATTGTTATGTTAATCACCATACATAACATCATTAGTTTTTATGTAGTGTCCCATGATTCATTGTTTGTGCATAACACCCTGTACTCCTTGCAGAACGTGCCCTCTTTAATACCCATCACCAGGCTAAACCATCCCCCACGCCCCTCCCCTCTAGAACCCTCAGTCTGTTTTGCAGAGTCCATCATCTCTCATGGTTCGTTTCACCCTCCGATTTACTCCCCTTCATTCTTCACCTCCTGCTATATTCTTCTTTTTATTTTCTTAACATATATTGCATTATTTGTTTCAGAGGTACAGATCTGTGATTCAACAGTCTTGCACAATTCACAGTGCTCACCATAGCACATACACTCCCCAATGTCTATCAACCAGCCATCCCATCCCTCCCACCCCCCACCACTCCAGCAACCCTCAGTTTGTTTCCTGAGATTAAGTATTCCTCATATCAGTGAGGTCATATGATACATGTCTTTCTCTGATTGACTTATTTCACTCAGCATAACACCCTCCAGTTCCATCCACGTCGTTGCAAATGGCAAGATCTCATTCCTTTTGATGGCTGCATAATATTCCATTGTGTATATATACCAACTCTTCTTTATCCCTTCATCTGTCGCTGGACATCTTGGCACTTTCCACAGTTTGGCTATTGTGGACATTGCTGCTATAAACATTGGGGTGCACGTACCCCTTCAGATCCCTACATTTGTATCTTTGGGGTAAATACCCAGTAGTGCAATTGCTGGATCGTAGGATAGCTCTATTTTCAACTGTTTGAGGAACCTCCATACTGTTTTCCAGAGTGGTTGCACCATTTGCATTCCCACCAACAGTGTAGGAGGGTTCCCCTTTCTCCGCATCCCCGCCAACATCTGTCGTTTCCTGACTTGTTAATTTTAGCCATTCTGACTGGTGTGAGGTGGTATCTCATTGAGGTTTTGATTTGGATTTCCCTGAGGCTGAGTGATGTTGACCACTTTTTCATTTGTTTGTTGGCCATTTGGATGTCTTCTTTGGAAAAATGTCTGTTCATGTCGTCTGCCCATTTCTTGATTGGATTATTTGTTCTTTGGGTGTTGAGTTTGATAAGTTCTTTATAGATTTTGGATACTAGCCCTTTATCTGATATGTCATTTGCAAATACTTTCTCCCATTCTGTTGGTTGTCTATTGGTTTTGTAGACTGTTTGTTTTGCTGTGCAAAAGCTTTTTATCTTGATGAAATCCCAATTGTTCATTTTTGCCCTTGCTTCCCTTGCCTTTGGTGATGTTTCTAGGAAGAAGTTCCTGAGGCTGAGGTTGAAGAGGTTATGCCTGTGTTGTCCTTCAGGATGTGGATGGACTCCTGTCTCACATTTAGGTCTTTCAACCATTTGGAGTCTATTTTTGTGTGTGGTGTAAGGAAATGATCCAGTTTCATTCTTCTGCAAGGGCCTGTCCAATTTTCCCAACACCATTTGTTGAAGAGACTGTCTTTTTTCCATTGGACATTCCTTCCTGCTATGTCAAATATTAGTTGACCATAGAGTTGAGGGTATATTTCTGGGTTCTCTATTTTGTTCCATTGATCTGTGTGTCTGCTTTTGTGCCAGTACCATACTGTCTTGATGATGACAGCTTTGTAATAGAGCTGGAAGTCCAGAATTGTGATGCCAGCTTTGCTATTCTTTTTCAACATTCGTCTGGATCTTCGGGGTCTCTTCTGGTTCCATACAAATTTTAGGATTATTTGTTCCATTTCTTTGAAAAAGGTGGATGGTATTTTGATGGGGATTGCATTGAATATGTAGATTGCTCTAGGTAGCATTGACATCTTCACAATGTTTGTTCTTCCAATCCATGAGCATGGAATGTTTTTACATTTCTTTGTGTCTTCCTCAAATTCTTTCATGAGTATTTTATAGTTTTCTGAGTACAGATCCTTTGTCTCTTTGGTTAGATTTATTCCTAGGTATCTTATGGTTTTGGATGCAATTGTAAATGGGATAGACTCCTTCATTTGTCTCTCTTCTGTCTTGTTGTTGGTGTATAAGAAAGCCACTGATTTCTGCACATTGATTTTATATCCTGCCACTTGACTGAATTCTGGTTGAGTTCTAGCAGTTTTGGGGCAGAGTCTTTTGGGTTTTCCACATAAAGTATCATATCATCTGCAAAGAGTGAGAGTTTGACTTCCTCTTTGCTGATTTGGATGCCTTTGATTTCTTTTTGTTGTCTGATTGCTGTGGCTAGGACTTCTAATACTATGTTGAATAGCAGTGCTGATAGTGGACATCCCTGCTGTGTTGCTGACCTTAGGGGAAAAGCTCTCAGCTTTTCCCCATTGAGAATGATATTCGCTGTAGGTTTTTCATAGATTGCTTTTATGATATTGAGGTATGTACCCTCTATCCCTATACTCTAGAGAGTTTTGATCAAGAAAGGATGCTGTACTTTGTCAAAAGCTTTTTCTGCATCTATTGAGAGGATCATATGATTCTTTTTCTTTCTTTTGTTAATATATTGTATGACATTGATTGATTTGAGGATGTTGAACCAACCTTGCAGCCCAGGGATAAATCCCATTTGGTCATGGTGAATAATTCTTTTAATGTACTGTTGGATCCTATTGGCTGGTATTTTGGTGAGAATTTTTGCATCCACGTTCATCAAGGATACTGGTTTGTGATTCTCCTTTTTGATGGGGTCTTTGTCTGGTTTTGGGATCAAGATAATGTTGCCTCATAAAATGAGTTTGGAAGTTCTCCTTCCATTTCTATTTTTTGGAACAGTTTCAGGAGAATAGGTATTAATTCTTCTTTAAAGGTTTGGTAGAATTCCCCTGGGAAGCCATCTGGCCCTGGGCTTTTGTTTGTTGGGAGATATTTGATGACTGCTTCAATTTCCTTAGTGGTTATAGGTCTGTTCAGGTTTTCTATTTCTTCCTGGTTCAATTTTGGTAGGTGATATATCTCTAGGAATGCATCCATTTCTTCCAGGTTATCTAATTTGCTGGCATAGAGTTGCTCATAATATGTTCTTATAATTGTTTAATTTCTTTGGTGTTGGTTGTGATCTCTCTTCTTTCATTCATTTTTTGTTGAATTGGGCCATTTCTCTTTTTTTTTCGATAAGTCTGGCTAGGAGTTTATCAATCCTGTTAATTCTTTCAAAGAACCAGCTCCTAGTATCGTTGATCTGTTCTACTGTTCTTTGGTTTCTATTTCATTGATTTCTCTTCTGATCTTTATTATTTCTCTTCTGCTGGGTTTAGGCTTTATTTCCTGTTTTTTGTCTAGCTCCTTTAGGTGTAGGGTTAGGTTGTGTATTTGAGACCTTTCTTGTTTCCTGAGAAAGGCTTGTATTGCATATACTTTCCTCTTAGGACTGCCTTTGCTGTAGCCCAAAGATTTTCAACAGTTGTGTTTTCATTTTCCCTGGTTTCCATGAACTTTTTAAATTCTTCTTTAATTTCGTGGTTGACCCATTCATTCTTTAGTAGGATGCTCTTTAGCCTCCATGGATTTGAGTTCTTCCTGACTTCCCTCTTGTGATTGAGTTCTAGTATCAAATCATTGTGGTCTGAAAATATGCACGGAATAATCCCAATCTTTTGGTACCAGTGGAGACCTGATTTGTGATCTAAGATGTGATCTATTCTGGAGAATGTTCTGTGGGCACTAGAGAAGAATGTGTATTCCGTTGTTTTGGGATGGAATGTTCTGAATATGTCTGTGAAGTCCATTTGGTCCAGTGTGTCATTTAAAGTCCTTATTTCCTTGTTGATCTTTTGCTTAGATGATCTGTCCATTTCAGTCAGGGGGGGTGTTAAAGTCCCCCACTATTATTGCATTGTTGTCAATGTGTTTCTTTGCTTTTGTTATTTATTGCCTTATATAATTGGCTGCTCCCATGTTAGGGGCATAGATATTTACAATTGTTAGATCTTCTTGTTGGATAGACCCTTGAAGTAGGTTATAGTGTCCTTCCTCATCTCTTATTATAGACTTTGGTTTAAAATCTAATTTGTCTGATATAAGGATTGCCCAGCTTTCTTTTGGTGTCCATTAGCATGGTTAATGGTTTTCCACCCCCTCACTTTCAATGTGGGGGTGTCTTTGGGTCTAAAATGAGACTCTTGCAGACAGCATATTGATGGGTCTTGTTTTTTAAACCAATGTGATAGCCTGTGTCTTTTGATTGGGGCATTTAGCCCATTTACTTTCAGGGTAACTATTGAAAGATATGAATTTAGTGCCATTGTATTGCCTGTAAGGTGACTGTGACTGTATATTGTCTGTGTTCCTTTCTGGTCTGTGTTACTTTTAGGCTCTCTCTTTGCTTAGAGGACCCCTTTCAATATTTCTTGTAGGGCTGGTTTCGTGTTTGCAAATTCCTTTAATTTTTGTTTGTCCTGGAAGCTTTTTATCTCTCCTTCTATTTTCAATGACAGCCTAGCTGGATATAGTATTCTTGGCTGCATATTTTTCTCGTTTAGTGCTCTGAAGATATCATGCCAGTCCTTTCTGGTCTGCCAGGTCTCTGTGGATAGGTCTGTTGCCAATCTAATATTTCTGCCATTATAGGTTTCATATCTCTTCTCCTGAGCTGCTTTCAAGATTTTCTCTTTGTCTCTGAGACTCGTAAGTTTTACTATTAGATGTCGGGGTGTTGACCGATTTTTATTGATTTTTGAGAGGGGTTCTCTGTGCCTCCTGGATTTTGATGCCTGTTTCCTTCACAGTAGGGAAGTTCTCTGCTATAATTTGCCCCAATATACCTTCTGCTTCTCTCTCTCTTTCTTCTTCTTCTGGGATCCCAATTATTCTAATGTTGTTTTGTCTTATCGTATCGCTTATCTCCTGAATTCTGCCCTCGTGATCCAGTAGTTGTTTATCTCTCTTTTTCTCAGCTTCTTTATTTTCCATCATTTGGTCTTCTATATTGCTAATTCTCTCTTCTGCCTCATTTATCCTAGCAGTTAGTGCCCCCATTTTTTATTGCACCTCATTAATAGCCTTTTTGATTTCAACTTGGTTAGATTTTAGTTCTTTTATTTCTCCAGGAATGGTTTCTCTAATAACTTCCATGCTTTTTCAAGCCCAGCTAGTAATTTTAAAATCATGATTCTGAACTCTAGGTCTGACATCGTACTAATGTCCATATTGAGTAGGTCCCTGGCAGACAGTACTAACTCTTGTTCTTTTTGCTGAGGTGATTTTTTTTTTCTTGTCATTTTGTCCAGAGGAGAATAGATGAATGAGAGAACAAAATGGTGACAGGTTAACAACATCCCCAGAAAGTATACTCTAAACATATCAGAAAAGACCTGAAACCAGGGGAAAAGAAAGGGAAAGAATGAAAAAAGAAAGAGGAAAAAAAAGATAAAAACAAACAAAAACAGAACAAAAAAAACAGATTATGATCAAATATGATCAGGCTAGTGCATAGATCAGTGCCATACACTAGATTTGGGGCATATTTTGGTCTGTTAGAAGAAAGTGCCTCCTAAAATTTTAGAGAAAGAAAGACTTATATGTGTACAAAATAAGGGTTGATACAATGAAGGGCTGGAAGATGACTGTAAAGATGAAAATTATAAAACATTTTATAAAAGGAATTGTTAAGATAAGAAGCTGTTTGAAAAATGAAAGAAGAAGATTAAAAAAAAAAAAGAGGGAGAGAATGTGATCAGGCAGGAGACTAGAAAAAAGCCATACACTAGTGATTTAGGGTATATTTTGATCCGTTAGAAGAAACTGTATCTCAAAATTTAAAGAAAGAACAACTTATATATATATGCCAAAAATAAGGGTAACTACTATGAAGGGAGGGAATATGACTCTAAAAATGAAAAATAAAAATGTTTTTTAAAAAAGGGATTGATAAGATGTTGGTTGAAATAGGGAAAAAGAAAAATTCAAAAAAAAATTAAAAAGAAAGTTAACTTTGAAAGATTAATGAATCATGGTAAAAAAAGCCATGAATTCTATTTGCAGTATTCCCCTAGCGCTGGACTTCTCCCGCTCTCATTGCTCCGTAAAAACTTGGTCTTGGCTGGCTGTTCCTGCTGATCTTCTGGGGGAGGGGCCTGTTGCCTTGGTTCCCAGATGTCTTTGCCGGATTCGGAATTGCCCTGCCCTTGTCGGTCCAGGCTAACAATCTGCTCGGGTTTGCTCTCGGGAGCTTTTGTTGCCTGCAAGCTCTCAGTACAGCTTTGGAGGACGAGAGTGAAAATGGAGGCCTCCCAATCTCCACCCAGAGGAGCCGAGAACTCGGGCCCCGCTCCTCAGTGCGCCCCCAGAGAAAAGCAGTCAGTCACTCCCGTGTCCCCAGTCTCCGGCCGCACTCCGTGCTCACCCGGCCTGTGACCGAGCATTTCTATCTCTCGCACCCGACCCCGTGTGGAGTCTCCAAATCCAGCAGACCCCTGCGGTGCGCTCCTGCGCCGCTCCTCCCAGGGGAGGAAGGGGAGTCTCCCCGGCTCTGCCGCTTGTTGGGTCCCTGCTGGAGGAGCAGTGGCCCAGCTGGACCCGGATCACAGTCTATGGCAACCCCGAGCTGAGAGCCCGCGCCTCGGCTCCGTCTCTGCAGCCGGCTTCCCCGCTCCAATACCTGGGAGCTCTGCCGCACTCAGGCACCCCCGGTCTTTCTGTGACCCCGAGGGTCCTGAGACCACACTGTCCCGCGAGGGTTCCACCCCCGCTTAGCCGCTGGAGGGACGTCCCTCAGCGGAGCCGACTTCTAAAAGGTCCGATTTTGTGCTCCGCGGCTCTATCACTTGCCAGAAGCAGCCGGCAGAGGCCCCTCCCCCGCCATCTATCCTCCCGAATATCGCCTCGGATTCACTTCTCCGCAAATCCTACCTTCCAGTAAGTGGTCGCTTTTCTGTTCAGAGAGTTGTCGCCACCCTTTTCTTTGAACTCCTGTTGAGTTGGTAGGTGTTCAGAATGGTTTGATCCCTATTCAGCTGAATTCCTGAGACCAGACGAAATCCAGGTCTCCTACTCCTCTGCCATCTTGCTCCGCCCCTGGAACCAAATGGTTCTTAAAGGCATAGTTACAGATTCTAGTATGCTTTGCACGTGCACTCCCTAAACTCAAATGCAGTCTAATTTTTATTTCCTTTGACATAATTCTATTATTTCTTTGGCATAACTCTATTACTCAAAATTAATTTTGTAATAGATATGCCCTTAAATTTGTCCTTGAAACCTGTAATTATCCCTAAGAATTTAAAGATACTTTAAGAAAATAAATGATGGAGATAGAAAACCAATGTAGACTATATGAGAATCTGTTTGAAAGAATATCATTATTTTCAAGATAACTTGTTGGTGGATATTAAAAGCTTTTATATTATTAAAACAAAGTTAAAATTTTCTTTAACGTACATGTATTTATTTATTGGGAGGGTGGGGCAGAGGGAGAGAGAGAATATCTCAAGCCGACTCCCCGCTGAGCACAGAGCCCGGCACGGTGCTCGATCTCTAGACCATGGGGTCATGTCCTAAGCCGAAACCAAGTCTGTCCCTTAAATGAGACACTCAGACTCCCCAAATAATAAAGTTAAATTTTCAATCATCTTCTACTCAGAAAATGTGAAAATATTTTAAAGAATAGTCTGCGAACTTAAAGCCATGTTGAGTACTCTTGATGTAGGAATCATATTTTCTTTCCTAAATTATGAAATTCAATATGAAAATACATATCTCTGAAAAATTACAAAAATAAATATAATAATTAAACCAAAAATCTATAAATCTTCAAAATGAAACATACCCATAATGTGACAATATTTTAAATTTTGGCAATCTAAAACTAATTTCAGAAGGTGTATTTTAGTATTTAGTAAAATAAGTAGCAACTGTGATTAGAAGCATTAAAAATTCTTCAATCTTTTGTAAAGTTGGTTTTCTTCTTACAAATAATATTACTGTGCTCCAATTATGTGTCCAGTACTTGCTTGTCATTAAGTTACACAATTAGAAGAAAATAGTGAACTTAAGCAATTTAACATTTTCACTAACTTAATGAGATAAAACAATATTAACATGATAAAAACCCTAAATTTGTTATTTGTTACTAAAATGAAAGATGGTATGGTAGCAGCAGAACGACGGATAATCAAGAGAAAACTACACGTGACCATTATATTTACAAATATAAATTAAAGTTTTGATTACTTTAAAGGAAAAGACAAAGACACCAGTATCAAGGTAAATAAGGGTTGACCCAATGCGATAATGCCAAAGTAAAGTAGTGCTCTCAGATTATTTAGTCGTGAAATCAATAAAAAGTATCCCCCAGGTCAGATGTAGGTGCAAATTACTAATCTGCAAGTTAAATTCCAGTGACAGCTAAGTGGTATTTTCCAACTGGTTTGTATTATCTACCAAGAAAGCCAGTTATGCGCTACATTTACAGAGTGTGATTGGATCTCCTTATCTGCCATGTAAGGAGTGTATCTGTTGAATAGTCAGAAGACTTTTGACACTCATATCTGGAAGGCTTTTTATAAATGATTGTCCCCTAAAAGCATATAGATAGATAGATAGAGAGATTATAGATCTGAACTTTTTTAAGGTTTTATTTACTTATTTGAGAGAGAGAGAGAGAGAATGAGGTGGGGGGGGCGAGGGAGAGGGAAAAGCATACACCCACCGAGCAGGAAGCCTGATGCAGGGCTAATCCCAGGAGCCTGAGATCATGACCTGAGCTGAAGTCAGACACTTAACTGACTGAGTCACCCAGGCGCCCCTATAGATCTGAACTATTGTGACATGTTCCATAGTTTATTTAATTTTAAAAACACAGCTCAGTGGGAGTTATTTGGAATTTGCTCGAAAACTGAAGTAATGTGCCAATGCTTTTAAAAGAAAATAAGATAATTCATCTGCAAATCAGGGTGCATTGTATTTATAGCTTATCTGCTGCCATGTGACCATGACATCTAATATCCTTTGATTTAAAGGAAAGCGCCTCCACATATCTCTGCCAGTCTCAAAATAAAAGGATGCATTTAAAAAATTTCCATTTTTTTTTCCCACCACGGATATTCATCCAGAAGTCATCAACTTGAATTATGAAGTTATCTCTGTTCTACAAAAAAGTTTGGAATCTTTAGTAACTTCTGAGTACTTGGTATGCAAAAGTAACACATTGGAATCCTGATAATAGTTTATCCTGGTTTAATGAGGCAGACTGTCTCATTATGAGACATAATAAAAAGATTTAAATGATGAACTCATTTGAGAAAGTTTTGAGACTTTCCTCCACTCAGGACGGCTGAGTCCGGATTTCTTCAGGGACAGACATTCAGGCAGGTAGCAGAAACTGTAGCAAAACCGAGGCTGCCATCCCCCTCTCAGGACCAAGAGAGATCTCATTCTGTAACACTGCTTACATTGAAAATACTTCTAGGCATACCTTATAAAATAATGTATAAAATTCTTATCGGAGCTGAGTTTAGATTTAAAAAAAAACAGAGAAGAAAAAACATAATAAAAAAGGATAAATGGGAATAGAAATCCTGACAATGAGACATCAGAACAGTCATACTTGAAATTACTTGATAATTGCCTTTTCCTTACATGGGACTTTTCTAATTATAATTATTATTAAAATGATGATTTGACCTAGATAAGATGGTTTATCTCTGTGAGTCACTGGAAACACAGTCTTTATTTCATTTTCTATCTACTCGTATTACTTGCAACATAAAAGAGCAAAAAGTGCACACCTCATTCCAACTTTGAAACAGAATTAATAAAAATAATAGACTCCTTATCAATGACTGGAATTTGAAGAATACAGAGTGTTAATACCATTCATTGTTTTATTATTTCTTCTTTAATACATTTATACTTACCATGAGTTTGGACTAGCTGTAAGACTGAGAATATCTCCCTTACATTTTTTCTTTGTCTCAAATCTAACATCTTGGCATGCATTGCATTATGTAAGACAATTGTCATCTTTTCAAGTGACAACTGATCCCTGCTCTGGCTTTAGGATTCATATTTCATCCCCCCACAGAGACAGGTCTGTTCCAGAGTCTGGGTGATACTGTAGTTCCATTATTCAGATTACACTGGCCAGTTCTTCACAATACTTTATTGATATATTACACAAAACTCCCTCCCCCATAAGGATGAGAATGTATTTTTATTAATTTTTATTTTATTTATATTTATTTTTATAATTGGTAAGTCATTACTCAAATAATCAAATAAGAAATGTCCTAAACCAGATTTTAAAATTCATCAGTCATCTTCGAAAAACAGTAAACTTGTATATGCACATGCATGTGTTTGTATGTGTGTGTTTGTAAAATAAGTTGTGTTGAATATTAATAAATTTATTACAAAAGAAATTAGTTAAGTGAAGAAAAATAAGTTACATGATTAAAATTAATTCATTTTAATATTTAGAAATAGTTTACATAATTTTTTTTAAGATTTTATTTATTTATTTGACAGAGAGAGAACGAGAGCAGGAACACAAGCAGGGGGAGTGGGAGAGGGAGAAGCAGGCTTCCTGCCGAGCAGGGAGCCCAATGTGGGGCTCGATTCCAGGACCCTGGGATCATGACCTAAGCTGAAAGCAGACGTTTAATGACTGAGCCTCCCAGGTGCCCTAGCCTACATAATTTTTAAAATATAAATGAAATAAAATCTGTGAATGTTTAGATTTATAATGATGTTGAAGATGATGATGATTATGCTAGTGATTAATATGATTGATGGATTGATTGATTATAGATGCCAGATGCTCTTTGGAGTCCTTTGCCCATGTTGACTTGTTCGAGCTCTAATTTGAGTAGTATTTTCATTATAATTTTTTTGACTGTAAGGTGCGTTTTATTTTTTTTATTATGTTCAGTTAGCCAACATGTAATAATACATCATTAGTTTTTGATGTAGTGTTCAATGATTCATTAGTTATGTATAACACCCAGTGCTCAACATGTTATAATTTTTAGACGGAGAATTTTAAAAAAAAGGTGTGGGATGGTTTGCCTAAGATGGTACAGCTTGTGAGTGAGACAGCTAATTCCTCAACACAAAATGCATTTGAGTGAAAGCTGTGATTTGTGGTCTTTTTTTTAAAGATTTTATTTATTTATTTGACAGAGAGAGACACCGTGAGAGAGAGGGAACACAAGCAGGGGGAGTGGGAGAGGGAGAAGCAGGTTTCCCGCTGAGCAGAGAGCCCAACGTAGGGCTCGATCCCAGGACGCTGGGATCATGACCTGAGCTGAAGGCAGATGCTCAACCAACATATCTTAAATATATTTAACAGTAAAATTTTCCCTAAAGGTGATAATATTATGATAAAATTATGAAATGTATCATTTTAAAACATTAAACAACCAATATATGACATAGCTATTCAAATGAAAAATGTTGCTGAATAAAAGGGAAAAGGTAAGGTCTAGTACTTACATTAGTGATATGCTACAATTTTCTATCACATTTTTAAACTGTAAGTAATAAATATGTTTTGTTTTATATAACTCATCCAACCTTTTGTTTGAACAAAATAATTGGGTTGAAAAGCTTCTTTCTTAGAGGCAAGGACTCAGAATTATTCTCCTAAATGAATAGGTAACTTCCAAATGAAAATATATTTTTTAAAAGAATGAAAAACATTAATGAGTCAAGTATCATTTTGTTTAGTTAGACATGTCATTCATTAACTGAGATAGATCAAATATGGCAGGAAGTCCAGATCTTGTCCAGGTATTGATTTGGGGGGAAAAATACAGAGATGATGTACTAGTTTGGTATGGTTGACATAACAAAATACCACAGGCTATGTGGCTTGCAAAAGAGAAATTTATTTTCTTAAAATTCTGAAAGCTAGTAGTCCAACATCAAGTTCTTAGCAGGGTTGGGTTCTTCTAAGTCTCTTTCTGTTGCTTGACGTGGCCATCTGCCTCTTGTGTCTTCATATGATCTTCCCTTTTTCTATCTGTGTCCTAGTTTCCTCTTCTCATAAGGGCACCCACTGTATAGGATTTGGGGTTACCACAATGACCTCATTTAAACTTAATTATCTCTTTAAAGACACTATATTCAATCATAGTCACATTCTGAAGTACTGAAGTTTAGGATTCAATATATAAATATTGGGGAGACCAAAATTCAGTCCATGATAGACGGTATAGATATGTTTAGAATTTTGGTTGTGACCAGGATTCTGTGTTATCTGAACTCAGAAAGCAAAAATTAGACTTCTGAGGCGTACTCTTTTTCTTTATGAATATGCACAGAGGGTATATTAAATATATTTAAAAGTGGGAAAGGTATATTATTAGACTAGTTAACAGAGTACACATATTTCTGACACTTGGAATCTGGGAGAAAAGCTAAATATAGGATTGTCCTTGTTGGAAGCAAGAATGAAAGAAAACAGAAAGGGTCTAACCTATAACTAGACAGCAAGTATTTTTCATCCCTTTATGTGTTTAGCGCAGACCCAGTCAAGCTGCAGTAGGCAATCAGGGACATGGCTGAAATGTGGTAGCCAGATGTGGTAGCCCTTAGGAAACCTGAGGTCTTGTCTCTGGAACCTGCAAATACCTGTTGTTTACCTGACAAAAGAGAATTAAAATTACAAATCAGCTGACTCTAAGAAGTTGTTCTGGATTACTAGAACAAGCTCACTATTTAACAAGCATCCTTAAAAGATGGAAGAAACGGGATCAGAGTGACAAAGCATGAAAAAGACTTGACTGGCTATTACAACTGGCTTTGAAGATGGAAAGAGGTCACTGGCCATGGAATCCAGATATACTCTAGAAACTGGAAAAATTATTGAAATTGATTCTACTTAGAGCCTTCAGAATGCAGCTCTGTCAACATTTTGGTTTCAGGAATTTTTTCCAGCAGCAATAAGAAATCACAGGAGAACATTAAAATGATTCAGAAAAACAACTCTGTCCCTGAGATTTTGGGGCAGGGGGAAAAATCCATGTTTATAAGAGAGATAAATCCAAATGGGAACAATCCAAAAGAAATGGATTTCCTTTTGCCAAAGAAAGACTGAGAGTGAGCAAATTTGTAGGTCCCCTTCACCTTGAAATACCAAAGACTTTGATATAATTGAGACTAAAAAGTCCTAGGGTTTAGAGGAAAACAAACAAAAATAACAAAAACAAACACAAGAACTTGAAGTTTATAGTTTCTTTCCTTAGTGAGTAGAAATGCTATTTAAAATTTTAAAATAAGAACTAAGTTTATCTTAAGAAGTAAAAGTTTTTGAATAGTAACATGGTTAGCTAACCCTCAGTCAGACTTCAAGTAAAAAAAAAAAAATCAGTTACTGGTGCCACAGGGGCAAGAAAGCTACTCCCTTTTTTAAACTAAAAATTGAATACCCAATGGAAAGATTTAAGTCCAAACAGACCACCCTAAATGGTGCCTTTGTTTTTTCTTCTCTATGTATATTGTGCATTTGTCATAAATCAAGGTAGGAGTGGGGATCCATTCCTTATTAATGAGGTGATCCTTACAATTATCTCAGCAGATTGTTTTAGTAAATTTTCCAGGCAGTTTCATAGAGAAAAAGAAGGAGGCAGAGCCCAGCAGCTTCTCTAAATTGAGGACACAGGGATGGAAAGCCAGGGAGAGCAGCAAGGATTCTATTCAGAGTCCATAGGCAGAATAGCAGAAAGGAGAAAACTACACAGAGACAGAGATCTCTGGAGATGTGCAGATGACCTCAGGAGAGTCTTAAACTGATTTCTAACAAGGGTGCCTATATGAAGAAAATACTTTATGCTGAGAAAAGAACCACATGAAAGAATTAGAACAATCCCAGGAGAACATACAGGGATGGCAATATTTCTGCCCTCTTCAGCCACAGTCATAGGACAATGGATATAATATGACAGGGTTTGTCTCAGTCTTGGATGGAGAGCTATAGTAAACATTGTTGTAGTTGAATACAGCAAAGCTTAAAACCAAGAACAAAAAGACCAACTGTTTTTAAGAAACTTAACATTAAATCAGAAGAAAGCTCAAGAATATTTGTAGAAGTATGAAAATATACATTATCTAACAAAGTAAAATTTACAATGTTTGGAATCAGAAAAAAATCACCAGGCATGTGAAGAAGCAGGAAAATATGACCCATAAGAGAAGAAAAATAGCTGCAAAGATAATATAAATATATTTTCTCTTACTTGAATATTTTAAAAGATAATTATTTGTTAAAAACAAAAGTAATAACAATGTTTTGTGTGGTTATAATTTTTTTAGGAGTAAAATATATGACAAAACTAGTACAAAGCCTGATAAGGGAGAAACGGAAGCATACTACATTAAGGTTTTTATGCTACATGCAAAATTGTATAAAGTCACCTAAAAGTAGACTGTAACAAGTTAAAGATATATACTATGAAGGCTTAAGCAGAGTTTCTCTAAGTTGGCACTGTTCACATTTTTGGTTGGATGATTCTATGTTGTGGAAGGCTGTCTTCTGCATAGTAGAAAGTTTAGTAGTATCCCTTGCCTCTACCTGCTAGTCACACCCCTCAGTGTGTCTTGATGCATTGTCAAAAGACCTCTAGGGAGAAAAATTTCCCAACCTAAACAACCACAGACCTAATCAACCAATACCTACTGTGTATTTAACCCAAAGATATAAATGTAGTGATCAGAAGGGGCACCTGTACCCCAATGTTTATAGTCATAATAGCCAAACTATACAAAGAGCTTAGATGTCCATGAACAGATGAAATTGATAAAGAAGATGTGGTGTGTGTGTGTGTATGTGTGTGTGTGTGTGTGTGTGTGTGTGTGTGTAGATAATGGAATATTATGCAGCCATCAAGAATGAAATCTTGCCATTTGCAATGACGTGGATGGAACTAGAGTGTATTATGCTAAGCGAAATAAGTCAGTCAAAGAAAGACAATTATATGATCTCACTGATACGTGGAATTTGAAAAACAAGGCAGAGAATCATAGGGGAAAGGAGAGAAAAATGAAACAAGATGAAACCAGAGAGGGTGACAAACCAAAAGAGACTCTTAATCTCAGGAAACAAACTGAGGCTTGCTGGAGTGCAGAGGGGTGGGAGGGATAGGGTGGCTGGGTGATGGACATTGGGGAGAGTATGTGCTATGGTGAGTGCTGTGAATTGTGTAAGACTGATGAATCACAGATCTGTACCCCTGAAACAAATAATACATTATATGTTAATTAAAAAAATAATGACCAACGCTGAACTATATGCTTCCTACAAGTTATTCATTTTATTTTTTTATTCATTTTAAATATAAAGATTCAAATAGTTAAAATGTAAAAGAATGGATATATTTTATCACACTAACACTAATAACAAGAAACTTGGAGTGGCTATATTTAAATTAGACAAAGAAGATTATAGAATATCACCAAGGGTAGGGGCGCCTGGGTGGCTCAGTCGTTAAGCGCCTGCCTTTGGTTCAGGTCATGATCCCAGGGTCCTGGGATCGAGCCCCGCATCGGGCTCTCTGCTCCGCGGGAAGCCTGCTTCTCCCTCTCCCACTCTCCCTGCTTGTGTTCCCTCTCTCGCTGTATCTCTCTCTCTGTCAAATAAATAAATAAAATCTTAAAAAAAAAGAACATTACCAAGGGTAAAAAAAAGGTCATTTTATAATGATAAAGAGAACAGTTCATCTGAAGAACACAAAAAGACTATGTATCTAATAAGAATTTTTCAAAGAGCATGTAGCAAAAACAAGTAGAACAATTGAGAGCAAAAGACAGATCCACAATTATACATGGAGATTTCAGTAACTTTTTCATTAATTATTAATAAAAAGAAAAAGAAAATCAGTAAGGATGTATAATATTTGAACTACATTTTCAAAAATGTGACCTAACTGACTTTCATAGAAGTTGTCATCCAACAGTGGAACACATTATTTTCCATGAAGAGGAAAAAAGGCCATGATTTATCACATGGTGGAGTTTATGCCCAGAAGTGACACCCACTTCTATCCACCAATTTTCAGAACCTCAGACTCAGGTTATCTGCAAACTATTCAACTTACCTTCAGAGAAATGAGTGGAGTGATAAGGAGACTAGGTGACAAAGTCTTGTAGAATTAATGAATAATTAATTCTATGGTAGAGGGAGTTCTTCTATCACTGGATAGATAAATTAGTATATTCCAGGTAGGAATTTGTTTTTTCTTGGTCACTATGTGTACTGTGGTTTTTCAACAGAGAAGTGCTTCCACTTATCTCTAAAACAAAACTGCTGCCTGTGATATTCCAACATATCTACCCAGTGATAGAGGAACTCATTTTACTGAACAATTATTCATGAATTTTATCATGTTTTGGTTTTAGATTTGTAAGAAGACTGGAGGTACAGTAAATTTCTAGTGCATAACTATTCAGGTGAAAGCAATGAATTTTGACTATGTTTAGCAACTGGGACACTAAAGAAACTCAATGAAAAGCTGTTATACTAAAAATGTCTTCAGATTTACCCAAGCTGATTTTGTTAGAAATTGCTGTGGAGGAATTGCTAATTCCTTACAGAATTTGGACAAATTTACATCCTTCATTATTAGATTTTGAGAAAGTAAAGCAGGTGAATCACAGCACCTGAAATAAAGAACTATTAGTTATTTATTTTTTTCTCTCAAAATGGCTATAATTTATTGGTCTAAGATCGGCTTTAAGAAAATATTGAGGAACTTTGGTAAACACTTTAGAGACAACAAACTGGTCTCTGTGTTCCAACTCTTCTAATTACATACAAGGAATCTTTTGCTCATAGATAGATTCAGAGATGACAGCTAATGTTTATTATTTATTAAATTATTTTTCATGTAGGAATATAAATGTATAGGTCAGCTATGATTTGATCATGCATATAGAATAATTTTCTGACATATGTGAACATAGAGTTTATTAAATCTGGTATTTCCATTTGAAAATATGATTTTTTCCTACTTGATTTTTTCAAAAATCAAGTTTATTGAGTTTATTAAATCTGGTATTTCCATTTGAAAATATGATTTTTTCCTACTTGATTTTTTCAAAAATGTGCTACAAAGAACAAAAGAATATTCTAATTCAATGGCGCCATTGCAACAGTGAAGAGTTTGGGAGACAGGAAAGGACATACCAATTCTTAGAAATTTCCGCTACTAGGTCTTTTAGTACTCCAAGGAGTCTTGTGTTATATGCTGGAGGGACACATGATGGATACAGATATCCAAGTGATCCAAGAGACTAGTCAGACTGCTGATCTTTCTGTATCAGCTGGGTCAGAAGCTGGTGCAAACTGAACTGTCAACTTCACCATGTCCAGGTCGAAGGCTGAGATGGAGGGGAGTCTGTGATGAACTCAAAATCAGGAGGGGGCTCTTTGACCTTGATAGTCTTTTTTGTTCATTTAAATCTATGGATAATGACCCTTGGGAGGAGGACAAGAAATCGGGGACAACAGTGTAGTTTGAATTATTTTTTAATAATAGTCCTCTTGTTTCTTAGCCAGGAGGGGATTGTGGTTCTTCTAATGGATCTTTTGCTTGAATATTATAAGGAATCTCTATTAAGTTCACAATTCATTGATAAGAGAGAACCTCTCTGTCTTCTATTATTTGGAGACCAGTTACTCTATCTGGTGAGCCACAAAGTTATGATTTCCAGATTGTTAAATTTCTATTGCTCTTTAAAACTGTTAAGCCATATGTTGTTGTTTTTTTAAGATTTTATTTATTTATTTGACAGAGAGAGAGCATGAGAGAGCACAAGCAGGGGGAGGGGGAGAAGGAGAAGCAGACTCCCCACTGAGCAGGGAGCCCGATGCGGGGCTGGATCTCAGGACCCTAGGACTGTGACCTGAGCTGAAGGCAGCCGCTTAACTGACTGAGTCACCCAGGCTCTCAAGCCGTATGTTTTGAATGTCAATTTCCAATCCCTTTCTTTTTCCTTGCTAAGACCTATTTCAGGTTGAGATACTTAGCAAAATGGGGAGAAACTTGCCTTTCTTTTACCTTCTGTTTTCTCAGAATATTTTGAAAATTTTCTAAAATCAAATTTTAAAATGATTTATTGATTCAGCTTTATTTCATTTGCAATTTGGAATCTCTGCTCAGCCTATTCCTAGTGGAAAGGTTTCTGAAATAGCTTTATGTGGTACATATCATGCTTTCCAAGCACATTTATTTGAATTATGAATAGCTAAGCTATTTAAATGTTGTACCAGCTTTTTGTACTCTGTTGCTTTTAACATTTCCCTCTAAGGTGTTAACAAGTAAGTGAACTATTGGATTAAATAAGTATTAACAAAATCCTTAATTCAGAAGCAAATTCTTCCTGTCTTCCTGATTTAAGAAAATCTTTAATTATTGACCTGGTCTTTGGTTGTAGATCAGGGTTTAAATGCAACTTGTATAGATCCAGCATTTGGTCCAGAAATCTTAATGGAATATATGCAAGATTGTTCTTCCCCTTAGAACAAAAACTAATGAAAGAGTAGCTCATTTACAGAAACCAGAAGAAGGGTAAGGAAAAAGGAGAAATTTAAGTGGATGGTAGAAAATAAATATAGACAGAAAAAGGCAGGTTTTAAGAAGTTTAGGTTTAAAATGGTTTGAGTGTGAATCATTTTCAATGACTTTTATTAGTTTTTAAAATAGGATATCACTAGAGAGTTCTGAAGAGAGGGTATCTTTAATTTTGAGGCCTCGGTATGCAAATCAAAGAAAGTTAAACATTGATTGATCTGATTTTCTCCACTTTCTAGAGTTGTTTTTTGTTGTTATTGTTTTTTAGATATTTTACTTATTTGAGAGAGAAGAAGGAGAGCGAGAGAGAGAGAGCAAGCGAGTGAGTGAGGGAGCGCATGAGCAGGGGGAGGGGCAGGAGGAGAAGCTGACTCTCTGCTGAGCAAGGAGCCTGATGCCAGGCTGGGGCTGGACATGGGGCTCGGTCCCAGGAAACCTGAGATCACGACATGACCTGAAGTCAGACGCTTAACTGACTGAGCCACCCAGGCGCCGCCCCATCTAGTTTTTTTTTTTTATTTCCAGTGTAGTTAATATACAGTATTATATTGTTTTCCAGTGTACAATACAGTGATTCAACACGTCCACACATCACCCACTGCTCATCATGACAAGTGCACTCCTGAATCCCCATCATTTATTTCATCCATCACCCCCAACCACCCCCCTGGTAATCATCAGTTTGTTCTCTATGGTTAGGAGCCTGTTTCTTGGGTTCTCTCTCTCTCTCTCATTTTCCTTTGCTTATTTTTTGTTTTGTTTTGTTTTTGGTTCCTTCAGTTCCACATATGAGTGAAATAATATGGTATTTGTCTTCTCTGGCTGACTTATTTCACTTAGCATTATACTCCCTGGCTCCATCCATGTCATTGCAAATGGAAAGATTTCATTTCATTCTTTTTTATGGCTGAGTAATATTCTATGTATCTTTTGTGAAATTTTATCATTTCTGTCAAGACAAGTAAAGAAGTTAGACTTTTATTGAGAGTATATTTAGGAAAATATTTTTCCCCTAGGAGGAGACTGCAACTTGCTTTTAGATGGAATCATGACACATAAGAAAGAAGCCACTACAATTCTAATGTATATGCTTATAAAAAGAGTCTCTATTTCCCAACTAAGCAGAGGTAAAATCTGAAACTGGAATTTACATCTCAACTACCATTGATCTAGAATACAAACTAAGCAAAATGACCCTGTTTTGTACTTTTTCATGCCAGAGAATATTCTGAAGTTTCTAATGAGGGATCCAAGGCAAAGTTTGAGCTATTGTCTTTGTTTTAATAAATATTTTATTTATTTATTTATTTGAGAGGGAGAGAATGATAACACATGGCAGGGAGAGAAACAGAGGGGGAGGGAGAGGGACAAGCAGACTGTGCACTGAGCACAGAGACTGACATGGGGCTCAATCTCATGACCTTGAGATCATGACCTGAGCCAAAACCAAGAGTCTGACACTTAACCGAATGAGCCACCCAGTCACCCCTGAGCAATTGTCTTTGTATGGATTAGTCATCAGATGAATGCTGTTAAAATATTAGTCTTTTGTACAGCTTAGATTTGAGACTTATTAGAATTATGCCTTCATCCTTTCCTTATGGAGTACTCCCTCACAAATGCAACAGAGACAAAACAATCAAATGAGATGAGATTGGTACAACTAGACAAACAAAAAACAGCATTAACTGTCACAACCAAGAAAAGCCTAAGAATACATGGGGACTAAATATAATATGATATTTCAGATGGAATCCTTGAACAGAATATAAATATTAGGTAAAACTAAGGATATTAGAGTAAATTATGGACTTAGTTAATAATAAAATATGTGATAACAAATGTGTCATACTAATGTAAGATGAAAAAATTGAAAGTGGAGTATATGGAAACTCTCCATGCTATCTTTGCATTTTTCTGTGAATCTGAAACTATTATAATATAAAAATTTATTTTAAATAAAAAATAAATAAATCAAAAAATAATAAGCAATTTAATGTCAAAAATACTTAAAAATAGTGTTCTTCCAAGCCAAAGATCTAATTAATTTATACAAAGACTTATTTTCTTACAAATTCTAGGATAACTAAGTGAATTAAGAAAGAAAATCTCAACTGTTGTTTAAGGAATTATCTGGTAGCTAATCTGAAGGACTGTCGGACACAAAGACATTAATGGGCAACTTTTTTCCCCGAGAGGAAAACCACAAAAAGGTCGTCTTCAAAACAAAAAACAAACAAAATATCATTGAAGTCTTCAATTGTCAGTGCTGTAGTGCCTGAAACAAAAGTAAAATACATTGCTTGTTCATGAGGTTCCCTTGTAAGTCACAGCTTCCGTGAGCACAGCAAAAGGTGCTGATCTTATGTAGGATTTAAAGAAGTATGAAAGAAGTTCTGGAATTGGCAGACTTTCAGAAATTGTAGTGTTTAGGAATGGTTGACCTTTATCTGTAGAAGTATATTTAATGGATTGTTGAAGTTACTTATTGGCTGACTTCCAGAAGCATTCACTGAAGTAAATTGTCATTGACTTATGAAATGAATATAAACTAGTTCCAGTGGTTATGTTTTATCTTGGCTAGGAAAAAAAACTTTGTTTTTTTTTTCCTAGAACACTAGGAATTTTTATTATCACATCAAATAGGATATAAATATATCATTTTTCAACCTTTTTTATTTGATAACAAATTCACTAGCTTCCATAATGATATCTGACAAATGTTACATCCTGTATACTGTCTGTGAGGGCCAAAGCTCCTTCAGTGTTATAGACCTAATCAGAAAATGTAAGAAGAACTGTATAATACTTAATAGTGTTGCCTTCTCATTTTTATTGAGTTTTCTCCTATTTTAAAGAAAGTTAGCAATCTACCAAGAGTGTCTTGGATAATCATGGTTCACAAGTGAAATAAAAATTGAATTTACTCACATTCTTTATACCCATAGATTCCAACAAGGCAATTAATGGAGTTTGCAAACTTCTGCCCTTGATAAATGTTTCTCATTATATGTAAGGACACTATGGTATGATACTAATATTATACAATTATATTTATAATGGTCATATTTTGAGTTTATGTTTTAAGTTTTGTGGTAATCATACATCACAATTGATCATTATAATAATCCTATGAAGAAAATAGGAAATGGAATGATATAACTTACAAATCTTCTTTAAAAGACCTATTGAGTTGGAATTCAAGTCTCATTTAAGAGTTTTAATTAACATGAAATTGTGAGACAAATTGCTTTTACTTAAATGTTCTTAATTTTTATTTTTTATTTGAAGTATAGTTGACATACAATATTATATTAGTTTCAGGTATACAACATAGTTATTCAATATTTATATACATTATGAAATGCTCACCACAATTAGCGTAATTACCATCTGCCATCATACAAAGTTATTACAATATCATTGACAACATTCCCTATGCTATACTTTATGTCCCCGTGACATTGTTTTATAACTTGAAATCTCTTAATCTCTTTCATCTATTTTGCCCCTCCATTCCTCCCCCTACCCCTGGCAATCACATTTGTTCTCTGCTTGTATGAGTTTCTGTTTTGTATGTTCATTTGTTTTGTTTCGTGGGCTCCACATATCATTGATACCATATGATATTTGCCTTTATCTGACTTTTTTTTAATTATCATACTACACTCTAGGCCCATCCATGTTATCACAAATGGCAAGATTTCATTCCTTTTTATGGATGAATAATATTCCATTGTGTATATATGCCATATTTCAAATGTGGTAAACATTTAATGCTCTCTAATTAATGCCATTTCTTCAACTTTTATAATAAGAAGAAAAATAAAGACAACTGCTTCTCCCTCTGACCCTCTTCCCTCTCGTGCTCTCTATCTCTGATTCTCTCTCTCTCAAATAAATTAAAAAAAAAAAAACTTTAAGGGCGCCTGGGTGGCTCCTTAAGTTGGTTAAGCGACTGCCTTCGGCTCAGGTCATGATCCTGGAGTCCCGGGATCAAGTCCCACATCGGGCTCCCTGCTCCGCAGGGAGTCTGCTTCTCCCTCTGACCCTCTTCCCTCTCGTGCTCTCTATCTCTCATTCTCTCTCTCTCAAATAAATTTAAAAAAAAAAGAAGAAAAATAAAGACATAATAAGATTGAAAAATTACAACCCAGGTCATTAAGCCAATAATCAATACATTTACTCACGTGGATCATAGGTTACAAATAAGATTAAATTTGAAGGACTTCTGCATGTGGCAATAGATAGGTAATTTTTTTCAGACCAAGATTCCCAGAGAGAACAATTCAAAAAGTTAGACAAAATATAGATATCTTCCTTTTTAAGGTTTCAGAAAGATCAAGGGCATTAGGAAATTTTGTGTATTTATTTGGAAAAGGAAAAAAGTTAAAAGACCTTACTCTGGCATGGAGGGCTGTATTTCCCTCAGGCAGTTGCCCATTCAGAAGAAAAAATATAAACTAAGAAGATGAGAATATGAATAGAGCTTTCATCTGTATCACTCATTTGGAGATGTCTGGTAAATAATTCATCCTTTTGGAATTTAAGAGTGGTACCTTATTAGTAACAAAGATGAGAAAATAGACCTTATATAAAATAATTGAAACCAAGTGTCAAATTGTCTTATATCTGAGCCTATTAAGGATATCTGCATTTATTCTAGTTAGCTTCTAGAAGTAAAAGTAAATCCATTTGGGAAAAATAATATAATATAAAACTTCATATAATTTTGAATCTTTCATTCATATTGTCTGGAATTCTATTTTTAAAAAAGAAAGAATAAAAAAATTTAAAAAGGAAAGAATATAGTAGAAGTAAGAATTAATTTTTAAAGAGAAAAAAAACAAAAAGAACAGTTGCAAAAGAGCTCCAAATATTGGAGTTGCCAATCAAGCAAATTAAAATAACTATGATTAATATGATGAAAAATTAAATAACACAAAAGACAATTACAGCAGAGAGCTAAAATCTATGTAATGGAAACAAATGGAAATTGTATAACTGAAAATACAAATATTTAAGGTAACAACTGAGCAAATGGCCTCAGTGGCAGATAAAGCACAGTTGAAGACCTAATTGGTGAAAGCACACATTTCAGAGGGAAGAATCCAGATACAAACCCAAAAGAAACAAAACATACCAATACAGAAAATTTAAAGAAAGCATAGTGAAACATCTAACACACATGTGATTTAAATCCCAGAAAGAGGGTAGAAGTAATGGGGCAAAAAACACCTTGGAGGAGTTAGTGGCTGATAATATTCTAAAATGAGAAACCACAATAAGTTATTGATTCAAGAACCACTACAAAACTGAAAAGAAAAAAAATAAAAAAAACATGACTAAGCACAAACTAGAAAATATGTGCAAACCTAAAGACAAAAATGAACTATAAGTGGTAACCATCTGTAGCAGTATATATATTGCTTTCAAGTACTTTCACCACTGAGACTGACAGTTCACTTTATTGTTCAATAGAGTGAAATGAAATCCAGAAGATACTGAAGTCATATCTTCAAAGAATATTTCTATAACAACCAACCTAGAATACTGTACTAGGTAAAGCATACTTTAAAAATAAAGGTTACAGACAAATTAGATTTTAAACCAAAGACTGTAATAAGAGATGAAGAGGGACACTATATCATAATTAAAGGGTCTATCCAACAAGAAGATCTAACAATTGTAAATATTTATGCCCCTAACTTGGAAGTAGCCAATTATATAAACCAATTAATCACAAAATTAAAAAAACACATTGATAATAATGCAATAATAGCAGGGGACTTTAACAGGCCACTCACAGCAATGGACAGATCATCTAAACAGAAGATCAAGGAAACAAAGGCTTTGAATGACACACTGGAACAGATCGGAAATTCACAGATATATTCAGCATTTCATCCAAAGCAACAGAATATACATTCTTCTTGAGTGCACACAGAACATTCTCCAGAATAGATCACATACTGGGTCACGAATCAGGTTTCAACTGGTACCAAGTGACTGGGATTATTCCCTGTATATTCTCAGACCACAAAGATTTAAAACTTGAACTCACTCACAAGAAAAAAATTTGGAAGGAACACAAATACATGGAGGTTAAAGAGCATTAAAATAAGAATATTAAAATAATCTAATTATATATTTCTTAAAATAGATACCGCTAAAATATAATGATATAGGAAAGAACAGAAATGGTGAAATAAGAGTGTTAAATCTTACCTGATGCTGTGCTAATATTTGGCACTACAGATTTAAGGAATTAATATTAAATTTAGGTAACAATGGGTAATGACATAGAGACAATACACTAGGAATATCTGGTACTATTAAATACTAATAATATGTGTGTGTTTATAATAGAAATAAAAGTACAGGTTATCACATCCCAATTATAAATGTGAATTCAAACACAGCAACATAGAATAAAGAGAAAAAATCAGAAAAGACATATTATGCAGCACCAAGACTACCTAAAAACAAATTTAATTTATATATTTAGAACACAGCACCCAGAAACTATAGAATAATATACATTACTTTGAAATGCATATGAAACATATAGTGAAATTCATTTTTTCTCTTTATGAAGAAAAAATTTACATAAAATAAACTGCATCCTTTAACATGGACTAGTATCTGGGTTTTTTGACAGCTTTTTGCACCGGTGAAAATACTACTTCCAACAAGATCCAGAGTATTTCCATCATCTGCAAAAGATTTCCCACTTCTCTTTAAAATCTGTTCCTCTGTGTAGGACACACTCCAGGTATTCACCAATTTGCTTCTTTGATTCTCTATATTGCTTTTTTATACAAATGGATTCACACAGTATACAGTTGTTTCTGTCTGTGAATTCCTAGAGTACAGAAAATGTATCTTTCTCAATCTTCTTATAACTGGCATTAGCAGTGACCCCTCAATGTGGGAAATAGTTATTATGACATGAGTGCATTACAGGAACCAGGGTAGTTACGTCAGCAAGTATGACAAAACAATAATGTATTCTGAAATAGTTACACACATGTATATGTATCTATATGTGTTTATAACTTATATATACAAATATAACTTATGTTTTAGAACACTGCACACAGAAACTATATTATGTGTATAGCATATATTCACACATGAAATTACAAAATAATAATACTTGAACTTGTTTCTTTTTACTACAGTAACTGAAAGAAGATTATAGCTGGCACTAATTTACTTCTGCCTGCTCAGAGAGCAATAATAATTTTTAAAAACATCATTTACATTTAAATTATATATTTAAATTGATTTTTGCCTGCAATCCTTTAAAAGCCACATATACAATTGGAAAGTTTTAGAGATACAAATGATGTAACTCCAAGATCCTGTATTCTGACACAATATTCCAGATACTGGCATTAAACATAAAACTAAAACAAGTCAGTTATTTTACCAGTAAATATGGATTTATTCAGGAATAACAGAGAATTGCAATTTGGGCAAGCAAGCTATGGCAAAACCATAGGCAAGTCCAACAGAGGAGAGAGGAATGTTATTTTACAGAGAAGAGGGGAAAGTTGGGAAGGGGTTGTTTTAAACAAAAGTTAATAGATGAAAAGTGAGAGTTCAGGGTGATGACGGTTCCTTATTGGTTGAATTGACAGCTCTCATTAGCTGGGTAATCAATTCCTTGTAGGAGATGCAATATACAGCTTATTTTCTTGGGACCTAGAATTGATCATTCTTTCCTGTAATTGACATTGAGTGGTACAGCTCCCTCTTCCAGCCTCCCCTTCTAACATCCCAAGTCCACTTTAGTGAGATTTTCTTTTGTTAATTGGCACACTAGAAAGATATATGGATACCAAAAACATAGTGAAAAGGATATTTCTTTTTTTAAAATTTTTATTTATTTATTTGTCAGAGAGAGGGCACAAGCAGGGGGAGCAGCAGAGGGAGAGGGAGAAGCAGTCTCCACCCTGAGCAAGTCCGATGTGGGACTCAATCCCAGGACTCTGGGATCATGACCTGAGCTGAAGGCAGAAACTTAATTACTGAGCCACCCAGGCATCCTGTGAAAAGGAAATCTTAAAACAAACCAAAATAGTTAGCTTTCATCATATAGGTCAGTAAACTTTTTCTGTAAAGGAACAGATGGTACATATTTTAGACTATGCAGATTATATAGTCTCTTTCTCAACGACTCAAATTTGTTTTTGTAGTTCAAAAGCAGCCATAGAAAATACATATAAAATAAGCATTTCTTTGTACCAATAAAACTTTTTTACTAAAAGGGGTAATTGTCCATTACTGGCCCATGGGCCACAGTTTGCCAATCCCCAATACAGGTGATGGAGATTTATTCAAGTATCAGACTAACACAAATACAATCATTTCAGTGACTAACAAACAAAACATAAAATTGCACAAAATATCAAAAGTAATTGTGTCTGGTCTTTTGTATGGAGTGTAGGTAACTTAGAGTTTATCTTCTCTAGTTGCATTCATTGTCCATTTCATTTTTCTCTCTTGATTGAAGGAGAAACATAAAATGTCTTCTGAACTGGGAGTCTCCTCATGCTTTTTTCTATCAACTAAAATTTTGTCATGTCTTACCTCTCCCACACTCTAATCATAATAATAGGAATAAATAAAAACTTGCTCACTCTTTCCTCTTTGTCCAAAAGAACCCAGAAACTGTTCATTTGAATAGGCGTATTAAAAGGATTGCACACATATTAAAAATGCCCTTTCGGGGTGCCTGGGTGGCTCAGATGGTTAAGCGTCTGCCTTCGGCTCAGGTCGTGATCCCAGAGTCCTGGGATCGAGCCCCACATCGGACTCCTGGCTCAGCGAGGAGCTTGCTTCTCCTTCTGCCTCTCCCCCTGCTCATGCTCTCTCTCTCTCTCTCTGTATCTCTGTGTCTCAAATGAAATAATAAAAAAATCTTTAAAAAAATGCCCTTTCACATTTTTTATGTCATCCACTCCTATCCAGACCACTACAGGGAAAAAGCAATCTACCTTTGCTTTTGAGGAATAATATATACTTTTCAGGTTCAAGATTTTTTTTGTAAAGTCTATACCTATGCTTCTCAAATTTTATTATGCACATTCATTACCATAATAGCATATTCTGTTAAAATGAATAGGTCTGAGGTTGGGCTAAGATTCTGTACCTCTAAAGGCTCCCACATGATGTTTGTACTGCTGGACCATAAAACCAATATTATATAGTATGTAAAAGTATATCATATATACTACACTATCTGTATGTATATTATATGCTATAAACATATGCTATATGTATGCTATATATTATAGTACAGCAGAATGATGGTGACCCACATATTTTATTCTAAAAATTTTTTAGTTAATTCATATATTGATAATTAAAATTTTAACCATATGTTCAGAGTAGGACTTCAGTTTGTGGTTTTCTATTTTAAAAGAAGAATACATTTTTTTTTCAATTTTCTGTATAATATGCTTGGAATTTTGAAGCAGATCTAATTAATAAATTAATATATAAATTATCTTTCAAAGTCATAGATTAGATACTAAGGTAATCAACCAACAGAAGGAAGTAATGCAGGCAAGCTGGGTCTGAGAACCCAGGAGAGGGTCCCACAGGACCAACCAAGAGGGTCCTTGACTTCACGTAGGATAGAAATCGAATGTGACCTAGAGAAAGTGAAAACAGAGTTTATTGTATAGTGTGAATGACAGACAGAGAATAGTAGATTTAGTGTCTGGGAGACTCAGAAAGGAAAGGAAAATGAGTCTCATCACTGCTCAGGGCTAGGGCTTTATATTAGAAAAGTGTCCAGGGTATGTGTTCCTCCAGGAATCCAAGGTAGGGTCCAATCAAAGGCAAGTGTCAGGTGAACAATAGGTATTATTCCATAACTTACCAAAGATAGGGCTGTTGATGCCAGTATCAGCTAAGATTTGTTCGAAGCTAATGTTCTGGAACATGTGTGGGATCCGTCTCTTCTTAGGTGTTATCAGGTGTTTGGGGCCTAGGACGAAACTCAGAGAATGATTAACTGTCTTGCTTCCCCCTTGAAGTGGGAACATAGCTTCTGTGGTTTATTCAAGAGGCAAAATATGGAACATAAGTAAATGGGATCTAGCAGAAAAATGGCAGAAAATGAGCGTTTCTAAAATGGAGTCCCTTCGTCTTCCCTACTTCAGAAGGTTTCCCTGCAGTAAATTTTGTTAGCAAAATAATCCTATTTTGCCGATATTAATGGTCTGGTCTGACATACATTTTTTTAACTTTACAGAGTTTATATGATGTTTGTTCTACTCTATTGTATTTAGAGAAAAGAGCCAAGTTTACTGCATATAGATTAAGTTTATGCCACATATATTAAAATTAGTAACATTTTTACTCTTATGACAAATGAACTCAATATATTTCTTTAGTGGTATTCTTCCATTATCTCAAAATTAGCAAGGCATTTAATCAGGATATAATAAAGGTAATATTTCATATCTGTTTTGAAGTCTAAAATTCCTTCTTCTATCTTAAAATAATTTTTCCTCCTAAACTCAAGAAGTGATTTATTTGTTATGATGTATGTGCTGGATTTGAAAAGTGTTACCTCAAGCTATGTTAATGGTTTTATAAAATAATCAATTTATAATATGTAGTGTTTTCTCCAGTTTCAAATTTGTAAAAATAATAATAATAATAATAAAAAATGTGAATATTTAAAAAACCCAGTGATCTAGATATGATTGAAAGACAAAAAAACTTGTCCATAATATGTATTTTTCAAAGACTTAATTTACATTAATCTTTTCTAAATATTTTTCAAAATTATTACCCTAAGTGTATATTATTATATTTGCTTTTTTATGCCTTTATTAATAGCATTATACCAAATAATCCACTGTCTACATCTGGGTAATCAAAAATACAATAGACGTTATATTTTTTAAAGTTCCTTTCTCTTTGATTACTCATAAGCAGTTTGGAAATGCTCATGCTTACCCCTAGAGTTTCTGCTTAAAAGTGTTACTTCCCAAAGGCAGGTAACTGCAGGTGTTTCCCATGCAGGTGTTTGCCTGTGGAAAATCGCTGCCAGTCAGTGCAAGTCACAGCAGTCCTTCTAGCAGCAGAAAATAGCCCAAAGGATTTTTTCAGTTAAATGTAAACTATAGGATACCCACAATAAAAATGCAAATTACATACTGAGTTTTCAAATTGGAAACCAGGAATGTCAAGAGATTCCCTTGTGTATACAAACAAAAGATGCTGGTTTGGAAAAGTCAAGCAGAAAGTAATATTTCGTGAAGTGATACTGTGGGGATCTACCAGAAAATGTCTTTTGATAAAAATGAATAGAAAATAAAATATTGTGGGATTATTTTTAAAACTGTACTGTCATTTATGTCTACTTCTATTGTAAACCTAAAATGCTGGGCTATACTTCTTTCTTTCTCATCTTGTTTTTGTCTGTTTTGTTTTTAAATACAGAAGCCCATATGAGGGCATATATACACTTAATCATGACAGTGCCCAGATACTTTTATGAGACGTCATTTGATAAGGAGAAAGTGTGCAACTGGGATTGGAGAAGTGGAAGAAAAGATTGATAGACTTTGGGAAGAGTCATGAAATAGTTCAGAAAATATCTGTACATTGCATTAGCTGGATTTAATATGTAAAATTCTCCAACTAGAGTTTGGGAGAGCTGTATGAACAACATTCCAGAAAGTAATCCTCAAAATGATGGCACCTACTGCTTGCACTCCCAGATTCAGATCACCATCTACATACTATTGAGTCACAAAATTATAGCTAGCGGAATAACAAAAGTAAAGGACTTTGCATGACATTTTGGTTAAATTCTCATTTGAAAGAAGCTATTATTTCTATGCTTACCTTTCTACTCCTAATGGACTTGGGCGAAAGAGGACAGAACTGAACTTCCATACCCTGGCAATAAATGCTCCCTATTATGTAACGATACAGTGATGAGCATCTTTGCATTTCAACATCTGAAATAGACATCCATATCTGACTACTAATTCGAGAAGACTAATTATTTAGAATGAAGTTTAAATTTAAAAATAAGAGATAATAAGAATGAGGTACCAAAGGGGACATGTTCTCTCCAGGGTGGAAATAAAAATAAGGGAAATCACCTAATGTATTTACATTTAAAAGTTTGTTTGATTTATATTTATGAAGATGATTTTATTTGAATTTTTCTTAATATACTTATTATATAAAATAAGCATAAATTTCTGTATTTGTGGCATCTATCACCTATCCTAGAAATTTTTATATGATTCTTAAAGATTGCTGTTTTCTCATCAATTGCCTTACTTTATATTAATAGGTGACAGTTACCTAATTCATAGACTTATTTGATATTCTGTGAAAAATGAAGTCAGTTCCCTTAAGTGATGAAAAGCTACAGAATTTTAAGAACTTTATATTACCTCAATCATATTTCTTATTTTACCACATGGCCAAAACAATTTCTATTATATTTACCTACTGGCCAAAAATATGTTTATTTAAAATACCCAGCTGAAAATTATAGGGCAATTCATTAATGGTATGGCATGAACAATCTGTTCATGGCTTTACAATTACAATATGTCAATTTGAGTTTAAAATTTAAAACAGTTTTTACTGATTTAAAAAAAATCTAATGTTTATTTTTTTAATTAATTAATTAATTAATTACTTTGAGAGAGAGAGAGAAAGAGTGGACTCCTCGCTGAGTGGGGAGACTGACATGGAGCACGATCCCACGACCCTGAGATCACTACCTTAGAAGAAATCAAGAGTTGGACACTCAATTGACTGAGCCACCCAGGCATCCCAAAAAACTGTATGTTTGAAAAAATTCATTTTTAATTTAAAATTGGCTATTTATTTGATTTTGAAAATTCACAAGATCCATAACCAACTAGATATATAAATTAAAATTTTATGAAACATAGAACTCAAAAATAATTATTTTTGTAGGCTATAAAAATTCTCTCTATATAAAATATCACTTCTACCCTCTAGTGATGAGAATAATTCACAAAGGACTCTGATGCCAGATGCCATTCCCCACTGTATTTATCTTATATTTTATATGTGTACCACAAGGACAAAATATTTTATACATTTTAAACTTGACATACTTTCACTTTTTAAAATTATTGCAATCTGTATGCTTTTTTGTATACTGTTAACAAGGCATCAATTGAAAACAATAAAAGGCTCCTATTTCTTCTTTCTAATGATTTATAGGAAAGTCACCATTGGCAGATTGGAAAAAATAAAAACATGGGAACTCAATGACTTATTATTAAACCATAATTCTTACATATAAAATTGTTTTACCTTGTTTGATGTATATTGAAAAATCAATTGTGAAACATAATAAACATATTTAAGTGATAGATTTAAACATATATTTAAAGAATTTCTATACCTCTTGACTTACCAAATCCAAATATTTTAAATCTTTTGAGTTTAGGTATTTAAGGCATAAATATTTTGGTTAAGAATGAGACAATGGGGGTGTCTGGGTGGCTTAGTTGTTTAGGTGACTGGCTCTTGATTTCAGCTCAGCTCAGGTCATGATCACAGAATCGTAGCAGAGAGTCTGCTTGGGAATTCTCTTCCTCTCCCTCTGTCCCTCCCCCTACCTGGACATGTGCTCTCTCTCTTTCTCTCTCTCAAATAAATAAATAAATCTTAAAAATAAGATTGAAATAGTGAAGAGCAGTAGAGTCAGCAATGACTAAATTGTTCAGATCTACTTACACATGTGTTTATAAACATTTGATTTGCTATCCTGCAGAAATTTTTCTAAGCAAAAGACTTGAGATTAAATCCATGAATATATTTCTCATCTGATAAGGTTTCATATAATTTCATAAGAAGAAAGAAGTTATATACATTGTTTCAGCATTTGACCTAATTTTCCTGGCAGTCTAAAAATATCATTGCATTCTTTGTGGTCTGAATCTGAAGATTATTTCTCCAGCAGGGATTTTAATTTTCATCTGCCTCTGTCCAAGTGAGTGAGTAACAAACAAACCCCAAAAAACCACAGGCAGATCTTTTTATGTCCCAATCCTATGTGAGAGCAGATTTGTTGTTAGGAAATGACAAAATAATAATAATAATAATAATAATAATAATAATAATGAATAATAATAAACATCATCATCATCTCCTCCTCAATGCAAAGGCCAAAAATAGGTGTGTCTCTACAATTTGTAGCTGAAGATAGTATTCCATTGTCTGGTGCTGCCAATGATTCATATCTACTGTCACATCAGTTTCTTTTCAGTTCTTTTTTTTTCCAGATTCTAATATAATTGGAATGTTAGATATATATTTTTTGTTTAAGACTATTTAAATGTAAAGAAAAATTGAAAATATAGTACAAGGAATTTCCAGATACCCTTCATTCAGTTTTACTTATTGTTAAAATCTTACATTATTATGGTGCATTTGTAATATGATTAAACTGATGGTATTAGTATAATACTATTAAACAAAACTCAGATTTTATGCGGGTTTCAACAGATTTCCACTAATATCTTCTTTCTATGTTTATTTTTTTAAATTTTCTTATGTTATGTTAATCACCATACATTACATCATTAGTTTTTGATGTAGTGTTCCATGATTCATTGTTTGCATATAACACCCAGTGCTCCATGCAGAACATGCCCTCTTTAATACCCATCATCAGGTTAACCCATCCCCCCACACCCCTCCCTTCTGGAACCCTCAGTTTGTTCCTCACAGTCCATAGTCTCTCATGGTTCATCTCCCCTTCCAGTTTCCCCCTCTTCATTTTACCCTTCCTACTATCTTCTTTTTTTTAACATATAATGTATTATTTGTTTCAGAGGTACAGGTCTGTGATTCAACAGTCTTACACAATTCACAGCACTCACCACAGCACATACCCTCCCCAATGTCTATCACCCAGCCACCCCATCCCTCCCACCCCCCACCACACCAACAATTATGCTGAGCGAAATAAGTCAATCAGAGAAAGACATGTATCATATGATCTCACTGATATGAGGAATTCTTAATCTCAGGAAACAAACTGAGTGTTGCTAGAGTAAGATCTTCTTTCTATTCCAACATCCAATCCAGGCTACCACATTGCATTTAGTCACCATATTTTTTCCAGTCCTGTCTCCTCTGTGACAGCTTCCCAGTCTTTCTATTTCATCATGGCAATCCTGAGGAACAATGGTCAGATATTCTGCAGAATGACTTTTTCTCATGATTAGACAGCAATTATACAAAAGAAGTGAAGTGCTCTTCTTTTCACATTACATCAGGAGGCCCATGATATTATTGGTTGCATTGATCTGTTCAGGTAGTGTGTGCCAGGGTTTCTGTTTTTGTTTTTGTTTTTCTGTCCTATTCTACTCTTAGAAAATGATTCACTAAACTAACTCACTGCCAAGACGATGAGGGCCAAGAATTAAGCTCCACCTATTGTAGGGGGAAATATCTACAAATGTTCTTTGGGTTTCTTCTCTACAAAAGATTTGTCTCATCCTCTCCACATATTTGATTTATTCAATAACTTATTTATATTACTATGGGCTCAACTGTGTTTATTCTATAATTTTCACTGTAGTCCAATACTAGGTTATTTATTTTGTTGCTCAAATTGCTTCAGTTTTGACCATTAGCAGCTCTTTCAGTTTGACTTCTGTGTCCCTTTGGCATGCTACCAGTTGGGATTTTTTGAAAATTTCTTTACTTTCTGGTACTTCAAGATATCCTAAATCCATCTTATACTTCTCCCTGCCCTGGCCAAAGAATCAACCATTTTTACCAAGAAACTCTGGTTTCTTTTATTGGAGAATGGTATTTGGAAACCGAGATCTCCATGCTGAATGTTCTCATTTCTCCTAGAGCTGCAGTACTTCTAGGCAATCTCAGCCAACAGAAATAGGAAATATGTGTGTATACTAAACATATATACATACAATTATAACAGTCTCTGTTATACAGTCTCTATCTATCCATGTTATGTGTATATTAAGTTACACATGAGTTTATGTTGTCTCCTGCTCTAATGTGGTACCATGTGATTCATTCTAGACTTCCTTTCTTGTTTATCAGTAACATCCCTCTCTGACAGCAAGATACAGCCTTCAGTTGGGTATTTAAAGCCATAAATTCATTCTTTTCTTCTGTACCCATTCTAGGATCAAAAGAGGCAACCAACCTATGCCATAATGTTTATTATCACGAGTGTTGTTCTGGTGAAAAAGTATAGTATTTACAAAATATCTCACCAACTTCTGCTCTCTTTGCCCTTTATCACATGCTAGTATTGGATAATTGTTACTTCAATGACTACTCCAGTTGTTACTCCAATGACTACAGTGTCTCATTTTTTTCCTCAGAAAGAATATTTTATTTTTTTATATAAAAATTGTGAGCTACGCAATTCTACAATTCAGTCTGCAGTCTGTATTTCACAGGAAAACTTTTCATATAAATTGCCTTTAAGGTAAATTGACAGACTTCTCACACTCGCCAAAGAGGTGACACACACAAAATGGATCATTGTATTTAACGAAGGAAATTTTTTACAAAGATATAGACAAGGCCAGAGAACCATTAGAAATAGTAAAACACTACAAGACAAGAAAAGTAGGAAGCCATCATCTCTCTCTTTAAGGGATAATAATGGGAGTGATGCTGAACTGTTACTGGAAATCAGTAAAGCTGTAGCTGGACGTGAGGAAATGTCTAGCAACAGTTGTGGCCTCCTGTGAAGGAACAAAGCCAGTGCCCAAACCATGAACCCTTAAGAAATGAACCCTAGAGTGAACCACCTATTCTTCTGTTGGTTTATCTTTTATAAGTAGTGCAACTTGAAACTAAAGAACAAAGGAACCTGCTGTTCCTGAAGTTCAAGCAATCATTAGAGACCATCCTTTCAGGGACACAGAGCATGACGGAAAGAATAGAGTGGGTTTTCAGGGGCATATGGAAAATATCTACCCTATTAGCACACAATCATTATTATTGCATGCAAGCATTCAAGTTTTTCTTATATCTTAGAAAATGAGATATTTTACTAAGTTGTATAATATGCATTAAATATTTAAAAATTAACTATGAGAACTTCTGTGGTATCTATTTTTCATCTCCTCTATTTATATAGTTGTCTTATTGCTTGACATGCTGTATTTGTTTGACTGCCCACTGTATGACCTCCTCAGGAGAAAGAAAATCTTTATAAATTTTATTCTTTGAGAGCCTAGTCAATAATTGAATCCCTGGCAGGAACTCAATAAATATTTTTAAGCTGAACTGTAAAGATTTTTCTGTCTTAACTTCTTCATTATTAAAACAGATTAATTTTGTGTATTTTATGAATCTAAAGTGACCAATATGAGAGTATATTGAGAAGAGACATTGCTAAGTATTGAAAATTGTAAAACATGCTGTTCAAAAATTATCCTTATCTAAATTCTATTTTATTTTCATGTATTGCATATGTTTTTCAAATTTAGTTTGTGTAAAATGAATTATACACAAATTACCATTTTTTGTTGATCTATGCTTCATAATCCAGTCATTTCTCCCACTTCATCTACTTTACTTTGTATCAATATATTTAAATGTATCGATAAATATAATATCAATATATATTTATATATTTAAATGATATGTGTAGTTTTCTGTTAAATATGAAGGAATTAAAGTACACTTTACCTTTGATAGCTTTAAGAAGTAGGAAAATGAAAATACGGGGATGCATAGAAGGATAAAATAATATAAACAACAAAAAAACAAATAAATGCAAGAAAAGACAACACAGGAGCAGCTGTGTGGCTCAGTCGGTTAATTGTCCACTTTTGGCTCAGCTCATGATCTCGGGGTCCTGGAACGGAGCCCCATATCAGGCTCCCTGCTCAGTGGGGAGTCTACCTCTCCCTCTACCTCTACCACCACCCCATCCCCCACCCCATGCTCACTCTCCCTCTCTCTCTCTCAAATAAATAAAATCTAAAAAAAAAAAAGAAGAGGAGACAACACACACACAAAACACAACCTCAAGAGCAAAAGAGGCAGTGCCCATTGATTAAGTTTGATAGAGGAAACAGAAATGTACCCCAGTTGAGGACAGCCAAAGATAAGTTATATTACCTGAATCCCCAAATCCTCAAAATTTGGAATGCCAGATATCCCTGAAAAAGAAAATAGAGATAATGTATAAAATCAAATTATTGGTTATAAATTATATATATAAGAAGCAGTTAGAACTCTAGGATTTTTCTTTCTTCCATCCTGAGAGGCAGGCCACAACAATATCCACCTCATTCTAGCAGAAGAGTGAAGATTTACCTCCAGGAATGTTTTTATCAGAGTTGGTAGGCATACAAAACTAGAAATAAAAAGGATTAAATATTAATAACCACCTACACACCCTCTAATAGCATCACTTTTTTTCCCTGGGGAGGAGAGTTGCTTCCAGGCGTAAAGGATTATAAACCACAGACACTAATGTTGTGAATTTCTCATTGATGGGGCTCCACCCTAACGACCTAATGGTTTCCCAAAGGCCCCACCTCCTAATAACATCACATTGGGCAGTAGTTTTCAACATAAGGATTTTGCAGACCACAAATGTTCCTAACACATAGGTTAAGCTAAAAACATGGAAATACATTTTAAAAAAAAGAAATTAACGAAGTAATTGAAAGTGGTTGTCTATGTAAGAGTTAAGAAATAGAGGACGACAGGTGGGAAAACTTGTTTCACTCTGAGTCTTTTAAAACAATTTTATGTTAAAGAAAATATAGCATCATATGCGATACTGCATACTACTTTTAATAAAATAAATTTTCCTTCATTCCTTCACCTCCTGAAAAGTAAAATGACTTTTCCAAAGGCAAGCTCAAGTTAGATTTTTCCATTTACTTCAAAAATTATATATTTGTATATGAGAACAATCATCTACAATATTCTCCACTCACTTTTCTTTTACTAAAGGTTTTAAGATTCTTTCACTTTGTTGTGTTTATGCTATTTTAATATTTTCATATTATCCTTTGTCCTTTTACTGTACATCATATTTCACTGATTTTAAGAATACCTTCTCTTATTTTAAACATCTCTGAAGCTAAGTGGTGTCTTATAATAATATAATGGTAGTCTTTCTGATATAATTGGTAAATTTATCTTTTTGTAAGTAGGACATAAAATAATGATACAATTTACAATAGTGTCTTAGATTAAATAAAATATGTTTTTTAGTCAGACTTTAATGATTGACTTTTAGCTTATTGCCTGCACTTGGAAAGTAAGAACAGTATTGCAGTGTTGCAGTACACATATTAACACTTTTTGTTTTGTTTTGTTTTGTTTTGTTTTGTTTTGGTTGGGGGCAAAAGTAGAAGTGTATCAATAGGGTTAGGAGCACAGAATGAAACTTCTGGTTCAAGTGCATGTGAAGTTTTAATTTAGATAAATATTAGAGAATCAGTATGTAAAAAAGATATAGCAATTACTGGGGCGCCTGGGTGGCTCAGTCGTTAAAAAGGATATAGCAATTACTCACAATGAGTCTTTCAAAATATCTAGTCTCTACTCCTGTGAAACTCTTTTTATTTTAAAATTTTATCATTGCCAAGCTGATAGATTAAAAATTCATCTTTTATTATTGTTTTTATTCATATTTCTTTAATTATAAGAAAGTGAGACATATGTTTAAATTGTTAATTGTAATTTCACTTAATGTGAACTATTCAATTTTTTTCATATTTCCTAGTGTTATTGGTCGGAAAAATGTATAATAACTCTTTAAATATTAAGTAATATTATTGTTTCAAACATGCTTTGTAATTATGGTTTAACCAATATGTAATTACCTTAGTATTTTAAATATGGTATACTTAATATATTCTATTTAAGGCTAATGATCCATCCTAAAACCATAATTATGTCATTTGTTTTTGCTTTGTTGGCCCAAAGTTCATTTTGAAGAATCATATTATTTCATTAAAGAATTTATGGTTGGGGGAGGGGATAAAGGGAATTTAAAATACTGTAGTTTAGAAAATAATCACTGTTTTCTATTCTTCAGCCCAGATAGTTCAAAGAACTATTAGTTATTTATTATTTTATTTATTAAGGAAATAAAATCGTATGTACCTTTCAAAATTTTCAGACTATAAAACATTTTAAATATTTTAGAAGTCATTTATATTATAAACATTTCTACATAAATACCTTACACATTAAGATAAATCTTCACTTATCTACTTTTTCTCCCATGGGTAAAATATTTTTCTGATTATTGTGAATGATACAAATTTGTAATCAGACTAGCAGTACACTGGCAAATATTGAAATGATTCACATTTATATCAGAGTGGCCAGTATAACCTCACCCAGACAGTGAAGATACCCTTATTATATTTTAAACTTTTTTTCTCTTGGAGATACAATCAGTGTGACACACAAATATAAAAATAGGAAATTAAACTAGATAAGACAGTAGCAATGACAGGCAAATACAGTGTAGAAGAGATAGGCTGTATCTACATCTTCCAGAATCAGTTGGAGCTGGCTGCACCAGGGAGAGCTGAGCAGTCCCACACTGCCACTGATATCCTGGCTATGGCATTCAGGAACTGTCACGATGAAGCCTTAACTGATCCTAATTTCCAGGATGATCTATAGCAGCTGACAGTGCGTCTGTGAAACCTTTGTTTACTTACAACTTTAATAACCTAGGTTACAGAGATGGGAGAATTCTATAAACCGCCTTTAAAAGACATTTTATTAACCTTCCCAACAACCTCATTTCAATTTTTAGCATATGCATTATGGTTTGAAAACATGTGGCAAAATGTTCCTGAGCTAGATTAGTTATGTCTTTATCAGCTGTCAGAAGAAAATTCATTGTGACATTAGGGCCATTTTGCTTCACATCTATCATAATATATTTTATTTGGTAACTTATTGATCACAGAATGTAAATAAAGTATCATTGTGCTCACTATTGGTAAGACAGAAAGAAATAAGGCAAAGATCTCATTCTACAAAGTCTCAAAGTATAATTTGAATTAGTAATTCTAGTAAATTTCATTTGACATATTTGAATTGGACCGTCCATATTTTTCTCCATCTATCACTTGGCACATTATATATAGATTTTCAAAGAAGAGTTTTCATAAGTGTAATTGCTTCCTGTACTTCCCTAGATCTAGATGCCCCTGAAATATTTTCATAGCTAGACAAGTTCTTATAACTACAATTAAGGAAATATAATGATACGATTTTCCTATGTATACAAGACATTTAACTAGAAATTTTAAATTGTATATCATACACAACACATATTAAATATGATAATTACAAATGTGGTTTTTTTCTGAAGTCTTTGGTGATGACGGAGATAATGCAGGAACAATCACCTCAGGCGTTTTTCTGGTACAACTGGTGACATTATCTCGAAAAATTCATTAAAGAATATTTAATGAAGCAAATTGGACTTTGCTATAAGTTTATTTCCTTAACTTGAAAGTCAGGAAACAACATGAAAACTAGGTAATACCTTCTGGGAAAAGAGAAAGTTTTTGGATGCCAATTCCCACAGACTCTGAATCAAATCTAGTCAATGTAGACCTGATGAATCCTCAGATCAAAATAGTATCTGATCTTTTAGATGACCCTGGCTGGCAGTTGTACAACTACTTCTCTTAAATTATTATTATTTAATACACATTTATTGAGATTCAGCCATGGATTAGGTGTCATTCAGTGTCATGAGGGTAGAGTGATAGCAATATACTTTCAAAAATGTTTCAGTTTTGGGATATTCCTAGAACAGAATGAGAGAGAAGGGGTTTTCAAATGGGTAGTATGCCCAACAAGAGGGCATTTGGGGATGGTTTAGTTGACATAATAATTGTGTGTTGGCATTTATTGGGCAGAAGCCAGACATATTCGATGTCCTAAATATAATGATAGCTTTGTATAACAAAGACTTACTCAGTATCTCATATGACTCAAATATCCTGTGGGACCTTTTTAAAAATAGAATCTATTTCAATTTGACATGAAAGTATAAATTAATTTTTGATCAATTTAAATATACTTTTTTTACCTTTAAAAAGTTCAGTTTATTTGGTAATATATATATTGTATATATATACTATAGAGAGAGAGAATGAGAGAGAGAGAGACTTTTTTGAGTATAGTTGACATACAATATTACATTAGTTTCAGGTGTACAACTTAATGGGAAGTTTACACATTATGCTATGTTTACTAGAAGTGTAGCTATCATCTGTCCAGTTACATAGCCATTACAATATCACTGCTTGTATTCCTTATGTTGTGTCTTTTATTCCCTTGACTTATTCATTCCATAACAGGAAACCTGTATCTCCCTCTCCCCTTACCCATTTTGTCCAACCATTCACCCTCCTCCCCTCTAGCAACAGTTTGTTCCCCATATTTATAGGTCTGATTCTGCTTTTTGTTTTTTGATTCATCAGTTTTTTGTTTTTTGTTTTTTTTTTCTTAGACTCCACTTATGAGTGGAATCCTCTGGTATTTGTCTATCTCAGTCTGATTTATTTAATTTGGCATAATACCCTCTAGGTCCACCCACGTTGTCTCAAATGGCATGATCTCATCCTTTTTTATGGTGGCAAAATATATATTTGTGTGTATGTGTACATTGTCCTTAACCATTTGTCTATTGATGGACACTTAGGTTGCTTCCATATCTTGGCTGTTGTAAATAATGCTGCAATAAACATAGGGCTGCATATATCTTTTCAAATGAGTGTTTTCATTTTGTGTAAATACCAAATACTGGAATTATTGGATCATATGGTATTTCTATTTTTAATTTTGGGGGAAAACTTCATACTGTTTTCCACAGTGGCTATACCAATTTACATTCCCATCCATGGTGCACCAGTGTCCCTTTTACTCCACATCCTTACCAACACTTGTTATTTGTTGTGTTTTTTATTTTAGCCATTCTGACAGGTATGAAGTGATATCGCATTGTGGTTTTGATTTGCATTTCCTTGATGGTGAGTGATATTGAGCATCTTTTCCTGTATCTGTTGGCCATCTGTATGTCTTCTTTGGAAAAATATCTATTCAGGTCTTCTGCCCATTTTAAATCAATTTTTTTTTTGGTTTTGAGTTTTATAAGTTCTTTACATATTTTGGATATTAACCCCTTATTGGATATACCATTTGCAAATATCTTCTATTTAGTAGGTTGCCTTTTCGTTTTGTTGATGGTTTTCTTCATTTTGCAAAAGCTTTTCATTTTGGTTTAGTCCTTGATTTTGCTTTTGTTCCTCTTGCCTTGGAAGACATATCAAAAAAAATGTTGCAAAGGTATATGTTGAGTCCTTAGGTATTAATGTTCAGTAGGAAACTGTGTTCAACCATATCTAAAATATGTTTTAGTATTTCCTTTTTCCTGGTATATGTTTACCTTTCTAAATGGCTATAGGCCACTTTGTGGGAAGAATGGAGAAATTATTATATATGCTTGCTATAGTATTCCAATATCTCTCATTCTAGAGATCCAGCCTTCCCTTCAGTCAAGAAATTTCTTGGCTAAGAAATGGTTCAAATTTGAAAACAGGTTGAGGGATTATGCCAATTTATCAGTGATATTGCCTGCTGCTTCCTGATTATCCATCCTGGATTTTGTGTTGTATATAGAGCAGTATCTTTTTTGACTGCCCATGACTCTTACCCCTGAGGTGTCCATGTGCTTTAAAATAACTTCATAGCTCTCCATGTGTCAAGCCTTCATAACTACCAGTTTTAGATCTCAGCTCATTACAATAATTGGATTCACCTGGCTTCATTTGATTAAGTACAATCACCTGTCCTCCATTATTTTTTTGGCTCTTACCATGCCTATTACTATCAGGGAACCCAATTCTGTAATAGCATCTCTTCTCATCAGCCTTCTCTACAAGAGATAGTCACCACCGAGCTATTTATTGATGCTGGTTCTTCTCCCACCAGTGCATTCCCATGTCTTCACCTGTCTGCTCTCTGTGAAAGCCAGATGGGTCAAGGCAGATGATGGTGTTTATTGTAAACACAACAAGGTCTTATCCTTACTGCTCTACTCTGCAGGATGTGTTGTCTTCACTGGAACAAATCAATGAACATGATATGCAGCTATTGATTCTATGAATGTATTATTTTAAATACTCAGCAGGGAGAATCAAAAGCAGTTTACCTTCCAGTGGAATAAAAAAGACAGCAGCACATCACTGTCTAGTCTCTAGATTATTTTTAACTATCCTGCTATCTGCCATATTACATTCCATAGCAATTGTGATTGTCTTGGTATACCATATAGCAACATCCTGGACCTCTAAATTGATAACTGATTCTGGTGAAAAGGATTTGTTGTTACCCAAATGCCTATTAGATATCCTAGATAATCTACAAAGATAAATTCAAGTCAGGGAGTAAAAGTAAATTTCATGAATATTCAGAGAAATTTCAACATACTCACATTTCCATGGGTCCATTGTCTTGGTCATGCTGAGGTATCACTTCTAAGTAGGATGACAATATCAACTTAGTTTTGCTGGACAGACCCTTTACTTTGAAAATGAACATGATTAGGATGATAACCTACTTCTATGCTAAACAGACAAATTGTTGCAAACTGTCAGCATGCTCACACAAAAAGTTGAATACTAGGCCAGAGAATCACAAGGTCCCCTGAGGGTCTGGCATTCCAATTTTTAAAAGAGTGCAAGCTAATAGCTGAGACATATCATTGAGGCTAGAAGCCCAAACCCCAAAGGATGCCTAGGAGGAGGCTGTCTCTTTGTCAAAAGTTCCAATCAAGAAAAATCATCAGTCTTGTAGATTTGAAGATCACAGGAGTCAGTAGAGATCTCTATATATACCAAATCCCAACCAATATAATTGCTCTAGCATTTATGGGATGAAGAATTACAACTATATAGCACATCGATTACTATACACTCTCATGTAGAAGAAGCAATGGAACATTGAATTAGCCCAAATGGTGCTAAATGCAAGGTCGTCATGTTTATATTTGTCCTTCTGTATGTAATGAATCTTTTTATTTAGGTCAACTTTTAAGATTTTTCTCTTTATCACTGGTTTTGAGCAATTTGATTATGATGTGACTTTGTGTTATATATTCATATTTCTTGTACTTGGGGTTTCTTGAGGCTTTTGGATCTATGGGTCAGGAGATTTCGCGCTGGTAGTAGAAATAGGCAGCATACCCAGACCCATGTGGATGCTTGGAAATGTTATTTCTAATTGGTTTGTGTGGTTCTTCCCTAGACTTAAGTAATTTTCTCCCAGGTATGTTCTGATTTGCACTCTAATGAATAACGAAAGAAGACTCTCTGAAGGTGGTTGGATTTCTCTTTCCATGCATCTCTCTTTTTTCTATTATTCTGTCCTATAAATTCTAGATGCCTTTTCCTATTCAGATTATCATCTCCATCTTCTCTATTCAAGGTGTCTACTGGACTTTACCTGAATATTCTTCCCTGATCTGCTTTCAGTAAATTCTCTCAAGGCAATAAGTTTATGTGAGGATAAGTCTCACCTTATTTGCTTCCTATGTCTTTAGAATCACTGATCTTCTTTATTTTTGGTTGTTATAGGAGGCAGAGTAAATGTGGGTTCGGCTATTCCATCTTAGCAAGAAGCAGGTCTGTGAGGTCACACATGAAACACTGTTACATTACAGGGTTGTGCCATTTTTCCATATCCTGAATCCAAGATTGCTGGAATCTTTGCTCAGCTTCTTATTTTTCCAGTGTGTTGTAAGGTTTAATTCCAGCTGGCCTAGAATTAGGTTGAGCTGTTTTATTGAAATGTGATATATATCTCTGTGCCACTGATCCTTGGTAAAGATATATAATTTACTGATTAATAGTGTTTTGTAACCGTGGGTGTGAAGATATATGGAATAGTTTGTACCAGCTTGTCAGTATTTTTGTGGTAACAGTGAGATTGATGATTTGCACCTGTCCTCAGTGAGAACTCCATAGGGCTCTGCCATGGAAGGCTCATTACATAGCAAGAATATGCCTTCTAGACCAGCAGGATATTAGGAATTCTGGATGAGATTCTATTTTGGACTCTCTGGTTCTAAGTTCCATCAGTGTTAGTAGTTCTCCATCCAAGACAGAAAACTCTTTCAGCATGGTTTGTACAAAGGGACATTGAAATTTGCACCTGGCTTTTTCTTGCCTTTCTAATTGAAGGCAGCCTTTAGCTGTTTTGCATACCCTCACTATATGTATGATTTTTATTGATAAACTATATATGAACATTTTAATTTTGAGTCTTAAGAGTTTTCTTTTTGCTTTTGTTTTGTTTTGTTTGACATCGATCTATTGATTTCTTTTTTTTAAGATTTTTTATTTATTTATTTGAGAGAGAGCGAGAATGAGAGATAGAGAGCATGAGAGGGAAGAGGGTCAGAGGGAAAAGCAGACTCCCCGCTGAGCAGGGAGCCTGATGCGGGACTCGATCCCGGGACTCCAGGATCATGACCTGAGCCAAAGGCAGTCTCTTAACCAACTGAGGCACCCAGGCGCCTGATCTATTGATTTCTAAGAGATTCACACTCTTTATATTTATTTAAATTTTTTATTGTTATGTTAATCACCATACATTACATCACTAGTTTTTGTTGTAGTGTTCCATGATTCATTGTTTGCGTATAACACCCAGTGCTCCAGGCAGTATGTGCCCTCCTTAATACCCATCACCAGGCTAACCCATCTCCCCACCACGCTCCCCTCTAGAACCCTCAGTTTGTTTCTCAGAGTCCATAGTCTCTCATGGTTCATCTCCCCCTCCGATTTCCCCCCTTCATTCTTCCCATCCTGCTATCACACTCTTTATATTTTAATTAAGATTTGGAAAAAGTCTTGATAGAAAGTAACACTCAGTATTTTAGGGTACCTTTCCTATGACACTTTCTTCTTTTCAAATCCCAGTCTCCATGGAAACCAGGAACCTCTTATTCTGTATCCTCAGATCATAGAAAATGCTGCAAACTCCCTGTTGCTCTATTTGGCTCCTTCTACATTTCCTTTACCCATGAAACAACAAATCAACCAAGAAGAAAGAAAGAAAGAAAGAAAGAAAGAAAGAAAGAAAGAAAGAAAGAAAGAAAGAAAGAAAGAAAGAAAGAGAGAGAGAGAGAGAGAGAGAGAGAGAGAGAGAAAGAGAGAAAGAAAGAAAGAAAGAAAGAAAGAAAGAAAGAAAGAAAGAAAGAAAGAAAGAGAAAGAGGAGAAGGAGAAGAAGAAGAAGAAAGAAGAAGAAGAAGAAGAAGAAGAAGAAGAAGAAGAAGAAGAAGAAGAAGAAGAAGAAGAAGAAGGAGAAGAAGAAGAAATGTGCAGCTCTCATTTGTGTGTCACTCTTATCTCAGGTGTTTTGGATCTTCAGCCTGCCTATCCTAGTTATTCTTCAATGACTTCTAACAGTTGTTTCATGTGTTTTTTGTTTTTTTTTTTTTTGTGTGTGTGTGTGTGTGGTTTCTCTTAAAGATTGGTCCAATATGATGTACAAATTAATTTCTGCAATTGAAGACCTGAGATACATTTTAACATCATGTATATTGGACTGAAGTTCAAAGCATACCTACCACTTTATCTGTATATTAGTTTCTAGTTCTGCACTATGTGATATGGTGGCCATTAGCCAATGCATGGATTTAAATTTAAATCTAAATTAATGAATATTAAATTAAAGTACAGATTTGATTCCTCAGTTGCACTAGCCACATGTGGCAAGTGTCTACTTATCAGATGGTGTGGATATAAAATACAGCCATCACCACAGAAAGTTCTATATGGCAGTTCTGGACAATCCACAGTAGACTGGTCAAAATTATAGTGTTAAACTTTTTTCCAATTTTGGTAATCACACTCAAGTTTAATATTTCATTCAGAGGTAAAATAGAGAGAGAAACTGTTGTCAGAATGCTGTGAACACACTATTCTAGACCCGTCTTTTTAAACCAAATGAGGAGGACTTAAAAACATCATCTATGGAACTTCTACTAGCTACATGGCCCCACAGCTCAAAACTAAATAACATGATGTTTGTGAGGATTTGCTACCCTATGATAATTCACATGTTTAGCGACAATGCCACCATGTACCTTAACTCCACATCTAACTCTGATCCATTGAAACCTGAAGCTTTCCATAATCTAAAAACTGAAACAATGTTTTCAGCTGTTCATGTGGCCAATCAGGTGGAAGTGCATTCTTGACTGAAGGTGAATCAAAGCACCATGAGATTTCTAATGAATGAGCCTACTCAGGTTCCTCTACTCACATAAAATACACTGAGAGAATCATATTATCTATCTTTCATTGCTTGATCTACAGTCAATAAGTCATTTTATGTGTTGTCCACTTTTCATTCATTGCAACATACATACACACACACCTATTTATATATGTGCATATATTATATGTATGTGCATGACACAAACATACATGTGTGTATATATAATAGCAATATATCATGGCAATATATACATACATATATGTGTGTATAAATATATATATATTTATATATATACACATACAACTATGTATATATATATAAAAGTAGCAACATATCATAGCAAAATACATATTAGATTTTAACCCCACACTGTATGTTTTAAAAAATTAATTTTGTTTACTTCACATTTCACTGCTTTTGTTCTAGAGCAAAGTTAATCAAGTCTTGTTTATGGTATAGCTTCACTATCAAAAGCATGATGATTCTGAACCATTGGTATATAATGAAACTTCAACTATTTTATCGTTCTTTTCAAGATGTCCTCCCTTACCCTACTATAATTTTCTAGGAGTCTTCCTATTTTTGAAAAGTTTTGGTGCATAATTAATTCCTTCCATAATCCTGGATTTCCATGTTTCATAGGTTCAGCCTGCTTTGCATTTCTGTGATCTCTCTTAATGCTTGGCTGTGCATTTGATATGTTATTTATCTTTTTAATATTTAGAACCCCTCCCAAAAGCTATTTGAGTGGGTGTGCTAGGCTATAAAAGCAACAGTTATAATCTTAATGTTTTCTCATGTATTTTTGCATTGAGGTTTTTATTTTTTATACTTTGAAAATTATAGTTAGCTTGGATTTTAAAAGCTTTATATTTCTTCATAACTTCTATGTTGTTTGTTCTATATCATATACCATGCGTCAGGGCTGGATCCCCTGGCCCTGAGATCATGACCTGAGCCGAAATCAAGAGTTGGACACTTAATCGACTGAGGTACCCAGGTGCACTTAAATCCTTATTTTTATATCTGCTGTGTTCTGAATATTTGCATCCACCCACCAACCTCCCCCCCCCACCAAATCAATATGTTGAAATTCTAATGCCAAATGTGCTAATATTAAAAGGTGGGGTCTTGGGAGGCACTTTGGTCATGAATATCAAGCTCTTATGAATGAGATTAGTTTTCTTAAAAGAAAGGCCCCACAGAGATTTTTGGCTCTTCCATTGTGTGAGGATACAGGAAGAAGGTACAGCCTATGAACCAGGAAGAAGGCCTTTACCAGAGAATCTGATACTCCTACAGGTCACTTTGGACTTCCTAGTCTCTACCAATCTGAGAAATAAATTTCTGTTCTTTATAAAGCTCCCAGCCTGTTTTGTTTGCTTATAACCATCTGAACAAAGACAAATATCTCTTCACAAATCAGAATATTAACGTTGGCACAATTCTGTGAGTGTGTAAAATTACAGCTATATTTCCTGATATGTTTATCTCTCTTTAGGTAGAGAGATAGAAAAGTGTTATTTTCTTCAAGCTCAGCAATACAGAAATTGTTAGGTTTTGAGAACACTGAAATTATTTAGCTATTATGGAGAGGAAAAAAACAGCTTATATGTGATCTGCACATTCTGCTCATGATAATCTTGGTTGTAAAAATCTTTCAGAAATTATCCTTAATGAATAAGGAAACTAGCCAACAATTAAACTGTCACTGAATGGCTGCCATAAAGATGGACAGATGCTACATTAATTTGTCATCTGTGCATTATTAGAATCATTTAATTACTAATGCATGGTGAGGTTTTGCACTGCAGAATTCTGAGAATGAATGATACTTAACTAGAAAATTGTGTGTCAAATATTATGGAATAAAATTCATAAGATATCACAAATTTAAAACCAAAAAAAAGTAAAGTCTAAGCAGAATAATGCATTTTATCATGACATGCTTGGTTAAACAAAAGTAAAGGAACAAAAAATGTATTTTCAGGTACATTGGTAAATAGTAGTTCTTTCCAGAAACAGTTTACAAGTGTAGGTTTTTATAACAATAGTAGTTCCCTGTGTTTTTTGTTAAATTATTCAATTTCTCTCTAAATGAATACCATTTATAAATGGTGCAGAAACAAAATAAACTATAAAAATAACTTTGCCTTATATATTTAAATTTAGTTATTTTATAATAACTTTAAAAAATTGTTAGCTCTAATTTTTAAATGTGTATGTGTGTGTGTGTGTCCCAAATCATCAACCACTATGCAATGGAATCAATGTTCATATTATTGACTGAATCTGATCAGCCTGTTGGTAAGCATGATTGTTAGTGGCTTCTGCACAAAATTTTTGTATTATGGTAAACAATAAGATTGACTCTGCCCAAAAGTTATCTTGGTAGCTGAAATTTTCACCCTCTTTTGATTTTCTTGACTTGGGAGATAAGGAAAAGTAGATTTCTCTTTCATGGTTGCAAAGATTGTACCCAATAATGGGAAAGTTCTGCCTAGGAGAGTGTGTTACTTGAAACTGCTGGATTTTTCCCCCCTACAATTAGTATAGAGTTCTTACAATTAAATGCCATACATAATTCTGAAGGTTAATGGATTAGATAGTTAAAGACCTAATTGGATTTCTTTTTCAGATCAGTGTTAAATATGAGGCCTCAGTGTATATGCTGCAATAAATTCTATATTCTAATTGTATTCTATGGTTACTATAACTTATTCAAAAAGGCATTTCAGTCTTAATTTAATGCATTATTTTAAAGCATGATTGTTTACCAGTTTATCCATCCATCTCTAAGTAGCTAAAAATTGCAAAAACTAAAGAACATGAATTATAAGAATGCAAACCTGTAATAATGAATTAAACTGGTTACTGATAGCTTTTTCTTTAGTTTCCAATTACTGAAGAGATATTTTTCTTTAACTCTTGCAATTTACTACTAGTGATCTATTTGTTTATTAACCTATTAGATATTTATTCAAAATCAATTGTATAAAAAAAGACCACTTAAGTAGTAAATTTATTCTGGTGAACAAACCAAATATTATGTCTTCTCATAAGAGATTAAGCTAATTATTATTATTAAACTCAGATTTGCAGATATATAGGTGAACTCTGAAGTCATGAAATAAAATTATTTTAAATTCAAAAGATTTCTTTATATTATTTTGAGTCCTAAGAACTAGGAAATGTTTCTAAAAACAAATGCTCAACTCTAGGCCTATTTCTCAAAATTCTTACTTATTTTATCTACATTATTCACCTTATTATTATTCAACCAGTTTAACTAGAATTTTATTAGAAATAATCATTTAAAGTATAAATTTCCTTAACAGGGATATATTGAAAACAATAAGACACAATGGGGATTAGGAAAAACTCATTATGTGATAACTAATAATCCCTTCAAATGTTATTGGATCAGCTTGCATATGTACCAGGATGAATGTAAAGATCTCATTTCCCCAACCTCATATAAGATTTATCTTTGCCTTTCATCTGACATTTATCAATTAAGATTTTCTGTATAAGCTGAAAAGTAAGAAAAAATTAAATACTCATTCTTTTCAAACTCAGTAACTCAAATTCTGAAACTTGATGGCTAATTTTACTTCTCAATAGCCTATTGATGACTTAACTGCTGGCTGAAAAGTAAAGTCATCCAAAGTTCCATCATTCATGGAGAAATTTGATTATTTGAAAGTAGTAAATGATCACAATAGATTATTGTAAAATTCAATATCTAAACCCGTACGTGAATGCAATGCTCACATTCTGTTTCTATAAAATATTCTTACACTGTGATTGTGAGATATTCCATCCTAAATTATACTTTACATTAAAGAATAAAATCTGGGTGAGTCAAAGATTTCTGATTTGGGGCAAGATTTTTGTTCATAGTTAAGAATAGAAGTTTCATGCTAGGTTAGCAAAAATTTTTAAGTTTTTGATTTTTAAAATGAGCCTCATTTACTCCATTTTCATAATTAAAATTCTTACTGTGCTCTTGACATATATTAGCATGTAAAATATTTATGCTCACTTAAGAATTGACAGATACTATCTTGAACTTTTCACACATTAGAGAAATTGATGAACTTATTCCAGTTTTAAGTGTTGTATAATATGTTTAAATGAATATTGACTCCAAGTTTTTTTTACTTGAATTTGTGGTCTATCTTCACTACATATACTTTGTATGTCTCAGAAAATTACCAATTAGCATTGCCAAGTTTGAAATTTCATTCATTATGTATAATATTTACTGTCCTTAACTCATAAGGTTGTAATTACAAAATTTTCATTGTCAAATATGTGAATTTATTACAAAAGAATTTGCAAACTGTATGGTTTCTCATTTTCCAACTCACACTTCTATGTTGTGTCACCGGATTCTCAGGCTGGGATGTAGCACATCACATTTTTCCTTTGCCGACTGGCTTCTTCTTAGTTTTTGTCATTAGGAATAGCTAGAAGCAGACAAGAAAGCTTGGACGAGGAAGAAGGAAATTTGTCCAATTTAACTTTCCTTTTTTTGCTAATGTTATTTCAGCTGAAGTTCTTTATCCAGTAGCAGCAGTGGGTTCCAGCTGGCAGACTTTCTACCTCTAATGGAACCCCTCTCTCAGTGCCCTCTCCACAGGGCCCTGAGTACCAGCCCTGCAGGGCCCCATCTCTGAGCTCTGAACAGCATCTGTCTTTCAGTGCTGGTCTCCGGAGGTCTGAATCTCAGCTGCTAAACCTCCGCAGAGGTCTGGGTACTAGTTCTATAGAGAAACTTTTTCAAATTCTTTGTGTATTTGCTAAATAGTATCTCTTCCTCAAAAGTCTGAGCATCATCTGAATGGAGACCTTCTTCCAAAATCAAATTTTAGAATTTCAGTCTTTGTTCCCATTATTGACCCAGCTTTAGTGATGATAGTTGTTTTCTGCAGTCACTACCTCTCTGATATCAGTGCTTCCTGTTTTGACATACAATTCTCTAATATTCTGTTGAAGTGATTGTTACTGTTTCCTGACTAGTTGTGATTAATACAGTAATTACTACCAGGGTGAGAAGATAGTCATTAAGATTATCATATTTGGGGACGCCTGGGTCTGCTTCTCCCTCTGCTCCTCCCCCTGCTTGTGCATGCTCTCTCTCTCTCTGTCTCAAATAAATAGATAAAATCTTTAAAAAAAAGATTATCATATTTGTATCTTTATAAACTTTACTAAGCACAATACAAACAATAAACAAAAGTATGATCTTGAATATTGAATAATATCTTAAAATTAATAATACATTTTATATTCAGTTAACCTAATTACTTGAACAATATTTACTCCTCTATATTTTCTGTGACCTTCAGTTCAAACATCTGGTAAAAATGTTTTATTGGTTTCACTATGATTCCTACATGTGATAGTAACTAATGCTTGACTACACAGATTTACAAAAATTTGTCATTCTAGGTAAAAGCCAAACAGAACAGCCTAATTTGTTTAATGCCTGGATAGTAGTATTTTATTGTACGGTTTGTACAATTATATTTTTTATTTACTTTTTTAAGACATTATTTATTTATTTGACAGACAGAGAGAGAGCATAAGCAAGGGGAGTGGGAGAGGGAGAGGGAAAAGCAGGCTCCCCGCTGAGCAGAGAGCCTGATGTGGGACTCGATCCCAGGACCCTGGATCATGACCTGAGCCGAAGGCAGATGCTTAACGACTGAGCCACCCAGGTGTCCCAGTTTGTACAATTATATGTGTAGTTTTACTAATAGGCATAGAGACATTTAAGGGCATTTCATGTAATTTATTATTTTATTTCCATTCTTCTGATATTCTCTGTAATTGAATATTGACATTCTTATTACATCTTAAAGATTAAAATAATGGATATTAAAGAATAAAATTTTATAATTTATGTATATCATATAATTAAATTATTTTAAGAATATATGCATTGAAATATATGAACAGAAAAATATGATATCAAATGTTGAAGATATTTAGTGTTTTTGAAGGAATTATGGATTATTTTATTCATGTACTTTTTTTTGATATTCCATAACAAATCTATGATTTTAAACATTATATATTTCCTGGATTAATTAACGAAAAATTAACTATAACTCTAAAATATACAAATGATTTTTTTTAGAAATTGATAGAATGTCTCTTCATGTAGTTTCTTATTTCTCAGCCTACATTTTCCTAATACTTGCCTTTTATGATAGATTTTTACTCCCTAAGGCTCTCTTCTCATTATCCCTCCCTTCTTAAAGAACTGGAAATTTTAAGAGTCCTTCAGGAGCTTTGACTCCTATCGCTGAGCTGTCATATCTTTGTCCAAATAGGAATAAAAGATTTGGAAAAGGAAATTGAGGCAAGAATAAAATAGCCTATACTAACCTAACAGTGTAAACTGCCAAAATAAGTCTTCCATTTATATTTATTTTTATGTGTCTTAAAAGATCAAATGAATTTTAGACAGTACACTGTGTATAAAAATCTGGAAGGCAAACAGATATTTACCTGCAACTCTTATATCTGTAGATCAACTTATTACCCCTGTGGTATCTTTAGAGTTTTCATAGATGTTGCCTCTCTTGCTCCAGGCATATGGTGGGGTTGTATTTTTGTGTTCTGATTTGAAATTTGTGGTCGTATGTTTTTTATCTTGTTGTGTGTGTGTGTGTGTGTTTGTGTGTGTGTGTGTGTGTGCCTATGATGAATTGTTAGCAAAAACGATCCTGCCGTTTCTAGATTTAAGAGTAACATTGTAAAAAGAGAGTAACCTTGTAATTCACCATGGTATCTTTTCAGTCACTGCAGTCAGGATCACCATGACCACTGATAATGGCCATTAGCTAATAGGCTTGATTAGTAATGATAAAAAGAGCACCCTGCCAACTCACAATGGACATGCACACAAGGAAGCAGTACATTTTCAGGGTGTTTTTAACAGTCAAGCTTAGCTTCCCATGACTGAAATAACCTCTGAGGTCCACTCACATAAGCAGAGCCTCGTTATGCTCCCAGCATCTATCTTATATGTTTGTGAGTCTTCATCAAGAATCACAAACCTTTCTTACTATTTCCAAACAGTTTAATGAGCGTCATTTGTAGCTTATATTTGGTGAGTGTTAGGACAGCTTTCTTTTCAATGAAAGCCTAAATCATCCTCATTTTTTTCTCTAAGATATTAAAAAAAAAAGGAGTGCGAAAGAAAAAAAAATAATTTCAGATTTCAGTGTAACACATACGGTTACCCTCAAGCTGTAGCATTTTAACAACCATGGAAATTCTTATGCTGTATTTTTGATGTTTCTTTTTTCCTCTTGTTAAATTTAATAGCTCCTAAATATTCGTAGGTTATGTTTTATACTCCTTATATATTTCCTTTCAGGAAATCTCATTCTTTTATTTTCGTTAAGATGTAGTGCAGAATGAAAGACTATATGCAGCTGTTAACAGTACAACAAATATCTATGTACCCAACCCCCAGGTACCCAACCCCCATTTGAAGAAATAAAATCACAATACATTTGTCATTTTCTGTGAGTACTATTCTCTGGTCACATTCCCACCTTTGGGACCTCCTTCCCATCCTGCATTTGGTTATTACAATATATAAGCACCTCCTTATACTTTTTACCACATTTGTATATATCATCAGGAGTAAGATGTTGCTTATATATTGTTCATTTTTAAAATTTTCCTTTTATAAGTAATAGTTATATAAATGTTTCTACCATATATCTGCCCATGTAGATGTAGGAGAATTCTTTTTGCACACATGCTTAGAAGTGAACTCATTGTTTGATAACATATACTAACCTTCATTACTATATATTACCAAATTGCTCTGCAACTTAGTTGTGCCAGTTTTCATTTCCTTCTACAGTGCAAACAAGTTCTCATTGATTTACACCCTCATTACCACTTAGAATATTGCCAAGATGTCAAAAATTTCCTTGAGTGAATCATTTTCTTTGGTTTTAATTTGCATGTATGTGATTGTTAGGGCATGTAGGAGCTTTTAATAGATTGATTAGCAAAATTTTCAATTTCAGACCTTTGTTGTAATAATTGATACTCTTTAATTTATTATTTCCATTTTATTAGCCCAAGATCATGAATTTAAACCAGTATTTAATTATTATTTTATTCCAGATATGTTCTATTTCCATTGTCATTAATCATTTAATCCAAGTTGCTTAAAAATATGTGTGTGGTGTGTGTGTGTGTGTGTGTGTGTGTGTGTGTGTGTGTGTATTTAATGTGGTTTAAAGTCCCCTAACAAGAAGTAACATCCACTGGGTATACACTCAGAACTAAGCACTAATTAATACCAGTGTATTAGATTTTATATATTGTATTGCATAATACATCACATCTGTAAGAAATAAATATTATTCATATACCCATTTGAATGTCAAAGAAATTGAATTAGATAAAAATTAAGCAACATGCCCCGATGTGTCAATGAATGCATAATTTGATCTTAGAAAGTCTGATTTCAGAATTCACCCTTTAGAAAACAAACATAGAAAACATGAAAAAATTTGCATGTTTAGGAAACTCATTTCTTCATGTGCCTAATTTTTGGACACTGTTTGCCTTCAACCCACGCCTCAAAAAATGGGAAGTTCTCTATGAGCAGTGGACCCAAGTTTGGAAAATCCAGAACCTAAGTTAGGGAGAGAAAAACCTAAAAGTGGACTGCTGCTATCATACAAGCCCCCACTCATAGATAACCTTGAAAAACAGCTCAGGAACTGGGTGTTATGAACAAACAATGAATCATGGAACACTGCACCAAAAACTAATGATGTAATATATGGTGATTAACATAACAATAAAAAAATTAAAAAAAAAACCAGCTCAGGAGGGAAATGATAATGTTACAGTTTGCATTGTAGTTTTTATTCACTTGCCAGGAAAGAAAATGTTCCCAGGACAGAATCAACACAATTTATTTGGTTTACTGAGTATTTTGGAGAAGTTTCTTAATTTTATTTACTTCCTGATCTGTAAAATAGGAATAATACTATACTGTAATTATTAATAATACCATTCTGAAACTTAAATAAGATAATTTATGCATATGTGAAAACAATATTTGAAACTTCGTGAGTAATCAACATTATCACTAACTTTCATTGGTAGCTATGACTTAAATTTTGCAATACCCTCCTAAATTCCAATGCCAACTATACATCACACACATTTTTCCCAGAATAAGTTTACTTACTCCATTTCCTTGCTCCAAAAATAAGAGATCCCATTGCTTATATTAAATAAAATCCCAGCCCCTAATACTAAGAAGAAAAAAAAAGTTTCTACAATCTGATCTTAATTCCCTTTCTTATTGCAGTGTTCCTAACATCTATCTCCATTCCAATGTAACAGTATCAGATTAGTATAACTTGGTTATTCCTGTCTTTAATCCTTTATTCATCCTCTTTTCATTTCATTCATTCATTCTTTTGCCAGAATTCTCACTATATATATGCTCAGAGATATGTGAGGCAGTTTTTATCCTCAACTCAATATCCACCTTCTTTATAAATTATAATGATACTCATTAATAATGAATAATAATTAATTTTGTTTTATTTTTCTTACATAAACACAGAATTCATCAGTCCAATATAATACTTTGGTACCTTAAATTTATTATGTTTTATTTTTGTAATAGCTCTATGTAAATGTCTCGCTATCTTACTAGATCATAAATTTCTTATTGGGAGGAACTCTAAGGCCTAACATATTTTATTGTGATTAAATGATTAAACAGGGGGTTTTAGGGGCACCTGGATGGCTCAATTGGTTAAGCGGCTACCTTAGGTTCAGGTCATGATCCCAGGCTCTGCTCAGTGGGGAGCCTGCTTCTCTCTCTGCCTGTTGCCCCCCCCTTCTTGTGCTCTCTCTTATCTGTCAAATAAATAAAATATTTTTTAAAAATAATTAGGGGATTTTAACTGGTCCTCCCTACCCTTATAAATTTTAACAGAATTATTTATATATAACTTGAATTTAAAATTTTAAAACATTGGGTTCAGTAATGTCTCCACTATATATTTGTCAGACTTTAATAACTGTTTATTAACATGATTTTATAACTGCTCAGTTCAGCTTTTATAACAGCTTAGTTCTCATACTACCAAAAATTTTCCATTAGCTATATTTTTTTAGTCTGAAAAAAAGAAAATTTTCTATGAATAAGGTATAAAGGTGATTTTTTTAAATTTATGGACTCAATCTCAAATAATCATAAATATTAGGTTTTTATTAAAATTAAATAAAATATATTTAGCATTACTTAATTTTTAAAATTAATTCTTCAAGATGATGACTTTTAAGCTACAAAGACATTTGAAATTCATCAATATAAAAACATTATGAAAAATGAACTCTTAAATTTCTAATAAAAGGATGCTTTTTGATGAACAACAATCGTAGGACCCAATATGTCAGACTTCAAATACACACACGCATGCACACACACACACACACACACACACAAAACATCCTATACATCACTTATGATAAATTTTTGAAAGTATGCAACAGCGATCAACCAAATTGCAGTAGTGAGGAAATAGTAAATGATTTTATATATTAACAGAATTACTAACAATTGTCCTTAAATCTAATTCTATTCCATATACTGAAAAAAAGTCTCTAAAATGAGAATAGGAAATTGATTATTTGCATTAAATAAGGCAAGGTTAAATTTCCCTATTTCTTTGAATGTCAGTAAAGGAGATCACATATTATAGTGAAATGAGATTTTCTTCTCTTGTTTTTCAAGTGTAAAACTAATGTGTAGAGCCAATATTTCCTACTATATTAACATTTCCACATATTAACTATTTGTGTTGCATGACACAAAAGTTAATCAAGTCTTACTATTTTGCAGATATTGTTAAAATGCATATAATTCTTTTACCCCATTAATTATTTGTTATATTTCACATGGAACATGTTTATATCACAATACCTGTTACAAAGAAAATAATAAGTTTTATAGCTAAGCTTAAAAAAAGTCAAATGCTAACAGAAAGTAGTTATATACCAAGTAATATTACAGGTAAGCCATAAAGGAAAAACAAAACCTGGAAGCATTGCTTTGCTTATGACATGAGAAATTAACTGTGAATCAGAAGGTGGTTACATCATTATTCCTGCTCAGTTTGTCAATAGTTCTAAAATTAAAGTCCAGATTATATTAAGTAAATTAATAATGTTTGATATATAAATTGAAGCTATATTCAAAATGAAGATTGCATTTATACAATTACCGATAGAAATGTAAGCAATATTCTATAATTTACAAAAATAAACATATTTGGTTGAAGACTAAAGCTGAATGAAGATTCATGGAAATAGAGTATAATGGTTTAGAGTTTTAAGTATAATAATATCCCCAATGAATGTAATGGTGTGAAAGTAGGAATGCATTTTATGAATACATGAGTTAAAATTTGTCAAGGAGATTTAGAGTCATATGTAAATTTTCTGAGGAGATTTCATAGTCATGACAGCAAGTTGCCAGCAATTTACACATAATTTTGTCAAAACAATTTTCTTTTGAAAAAGGACTTTGCATTAAATCACAAGGTATTTATTACAAAAATAAAAATTATTCATAGGAAATATAAAAGAAAATGTGTCAGGATTTCAGGTAATGCTGTGTTAAGTGTCTTTATTTAATCTTATGAAATTAGGTAGTTAATGGGGAATTGGCTTAGTATCTTTGTATTGTGCCTAATGTTTATGATATACTTTTTTCTTTAAAATTTTACCTTTAAGAAACATTTATTTATATAACATAGTATATGGGTATCTTCTTTTTCCCATGTGAAAAAAAAAGTTAGTGACAGCAACATAATTACTCATTTTTTAATAAATAATACATGCATTGCTAATATCAGAATAATGATTCCAAGACAACCACAAAAATATGCCTATTCTAAATAGTTAATATTATTTTTACAGTTCATTTTGTTCCTAGGACATATTTAATTAGGTGTATAAAATAAAATTACAATGTTTTAAGATAACTTGGAAATGTTCCTCTATGTGATTATATCCCCAACTAGATATATGAGTAGGGTAACATTTTGCATTCTATCTTTAGTCATTTTACTTTAAACTTAATTTAGTTTTGTAGTTGTATATAATGTTAAAAAAACTATAGGTGTTAAAAAAAAACTATAAAGAAGCCTAGCATCCATCATAGTATCCTCACCCCAACTCACTACACTTTATTTCATGATTTATCTTTCTATATTCTTACATATAATCTACTTGTATTAATAGCCTTTCTTAGATTAATGATAGTTCACCATAAAATTTTCTTTGTGTTTCTTCTAATCATTTAATGAAATAGTCTATTTATTCCTTAATAGTGTATATAAATATTTCTCCTTGTTTTATGGCTGTCCTCTACTGTGAGAAGTATATCACAGGCATTAGACCCATCTTCTAATGAAGTACATTTGGACTACTGCTGTTCTGTAGCTGTTACAGATAGAGTCAATGCTAATAAACATTTGTATAAGTATTTAACAATTTTGTCATTATATCTTTGAGATGGATGTTTCTAGAAGTGAGATTTCTAGGTCAAAGTGTTTAAGCATAAACAGATTTGCTAAATACGGGCAGATTTCCTTTCATAAGGATTAAACCATTTTGCATTTTTAGCAGTGATATATGAATATTCTTATTTTTGCAGTTGATCAAGTGGGTGTTGGATTTTTGCCATGGTAATAGGTAAGAAATGGTATCTCAAATAGTTTTAATTTTCACTATCTTTATTATAAGTGAGAAAAAGCATATTATATACTGCAGAGCCATTTTCATGTATTTTTCCCTGAACTGTCTAGAGCCCCAATTTTTTTTTGCTGTAATGTTATATTTTAAGTACATTATTTCTTATGATAAAAGCTGGTTAGGAAATGTATTCTATCTGTAAAAATTGCCATGGATTTTAATTTTGTTAAATAAGGTATTTAAATTGATAAATAAGTTATTCTTAAAACAATTATCATTAAGTTCCTATGTGACAGTTACTCTTTTAGATACCAGTGATAGCATGGTAAGCTAAAGGCCTTGCTCACATGAGGTATGGTCTGGTGAAGAACCAGACCATAAATAGGGAAACATGGTATCAAACAGAATAATATAAACCATTGCTAAATACTAGTAAAAAAAAAAAAAAAAAGCAGAATCTGGTGGAGGTGGGATGCTATTTTATAGAGTTATCACTGAAGATCTCTTTCAGGAAGTGACACTGAGATTTTGACAAAGAAGACATAAAAGTGAGCAATTTGAAGTTTCAACAGGAGGAGGGAAGATATAACTGATGTAAAGGCCCTAAGTCAGACAAGGAACTGGCAAGATTGTGTACAACAAGACGGCCTGTGTGGCTAGAAGAGCCACAAGTCTTAGGGTGGCATAGATCAAGTCAGAGGGGAGATTAATGCCAGATCATTTAGAACTTTGAAGGATATAATGAAGATATTCAATTCTAGGTTTATAAGAGGCTATTAGAGATTCTTAGTGAAAGCAGAGCTATGACTTATGATATCTCTGGCTATAAGTGTGGGGAATACTTTGGGAGTGGACAGCAAGAATGTAAGCACGTATGCCAATGGAAGGGAGGAAAAATAATTCCCCCTCTATCTTTCTGAGTTCTTAGCTGAGATTCCCGTGTAATAAATGACAGGTTAACAAGAGAAAAGCCAAAAAAAGTTTATTAACATGTGTACCTCATGTATACATGGGAGGCGCCCAAGAAAAAATGAGTAACTCCCCAAGGTTGACTTAGAATTCAGACTTAATTACCATCTTAATAAGGAAAAAGGAGAGGGGCACGTGGGTGGCTCAGTAGGTTAAGCATCTGCCTTCGGCTGGGGTGATGATCCCAGGGTCCTGGGATAGAGCCCCACATAGGGCTTCCTTCTCAGTGGGGAGCCTGCTTCTCCTTCTCCCTCTGGCCCTCCACCCATTCATGCTCTCTATCTAGTTCTATCTCAAATAAATAAATGAAATATTTTTTAAAAAATGGAAAAAGGAGAGGCATGTAGGCCTCTCAGAGAAGAGTAACTAAATTTTAGGAAAGATGAATGGACTGTTAGAACAGATGGGAAGTATGATAGCTTATGACAAAGTTTGTCTAGGTATAGTGTAGACTTCTAGTCTCCTTCCCTGTGGTGACAGTCAATCTTCCTTGGTTGACAAAACTCCCAGGGAAGGGATCTATGACAATTAAGTTCCTTTTGGAGAATCCGTCTTTCCATAGATAAAGAGTTCAGAAAAACCCTCTCCTTGCATTTGCTCTTTTCTAAGTGCCCACAGCTCAAAATAATCAATATACCACAGTGGCATGTTTTAGGGTGATCTATTCTGCTACACTTCACCAGTCACTGTTCCAAGTGTTTTACATGAATTGATGAACTTAAGCCATACAATTTTATGAAGTAGATAGTCATTTCACAGATGAAGTAATTGAACTCCAGAAAGGTTAACTAAATTGCTCTAAATCATGCATCTGGAAGCAATGAAGATCTGAAACTACATGGTCTCCACTCTGGCCTGGAATTTTGTTGATGTTATATGGACAAAAACTTAGATATTAAAAAAGTAATTAATGTTAAGATTCATAGTCCCACTTAAAAAATCACTCTAAGAATATATTTAAGGGTCTAAAGGTATCAGCTAACTTCAATAATGCTTTTCTCTCTGTTATTAGCCAACTGAAGTTAGAAATTTTTATTCGGAAATTAAGTTATGAAAGATATGCCTTGGGAATCTCGAAATGAACACAAATTAGCACACTTTTAAAAAATTGATTTTGTGATTTTAATTCATATTATTAATGTAAAAATCAAATCTAAACATCTCTGTCTTCAGTGAAAAAATAACATTGAGTTCTATTTTTCAATGCTGAATTTTAAATTATATTCACAAAAAAAATGTTTGGTTTTTTAATATAGATTTGCAAAAAAAGGTTTAGAGGAAAGGATGATGGTAGCAAGGGGTAGTTTAACAGGACAGCTATGTTTTCTGCTGCTGCATTTTAAAGCCAAAAATAAGCATGCTAACCATTTGTCTATGGTAGCACACTGGTGATAAAGGGAATTGGGGCATGCGAGACCCCATACACACTCCCTTTTGAATACAACATCTCTCCCCAACATATACCACAACCATCTTGAAAAAAGCTGTAAGTTGTAATGGCCGAAATATTTATAGCCATTGTGAAATACTTAGTATGTGAAAACCAATCTATAAAAGCAAAAACTGTACAATTATGACAAATTATAATTCATAATAAATAACAAAATTTCTTAAGATGGAAGAGAATTACCTTTGCACATTTTCTGATGGTCACCTTTGAAACCATATTTATTTCCTACCCTGAGATAATTGTATCCTGAAAATCTGCTAAACAGGGTTATTTTTACTTGAGGGTCATTACCCTTTTCAGAGGTCCATGCGGTTGTTCAAAAATAAATACTTAGTCAAAAACACAGTGAGATACCACTTAACACCCACTAGGATGGCTATCATCAAAACAATGAAAATAACAATTGATGGTGAGGGTGCAGAGAAACTGGAACCCTCACACACTGTTGGTGATCATGTAAAATGATACAAGTGTTGCAGAAGGCAGTTTTGTGTTTCCTTAAAAATTTCACCATATGACCCAGCAATCCCACTTCTAGACATATAAGCCAAAGGATTGAAAAGCAAGTACTCAAACAAGTACTTTTTTATGAATGTCTACGTTTGTGTCCTTGTAAATGCTTCACTTGATAACAAACATAGTACAGATGCTTCCTGACTTACAGTGGTTCCACTTGTGATTTTTTGACTTTACACTGCTATAAAAACAATTCAGATTTTGTAGAAATTGTACTTGGAATTTTCAATTTGGATCTTTTCTAGGGCTAGCAATTGGCGGTACAATACTCTCAATATTTTCCTGCCAGCAGCAGGAAACTGAAGCCCCAGTAGCCATGAGATCACGAGGGTAAACAACTGGTACACTTAGAACCATTCTGTATCCATACAACCTTTCTGTTTTTCACTTTTAATACATTATTCAACAAATTACCTGAGGTATTCAACACTCTATTATAAAATAGGCCTCGTGTCAGATGATTTTGCCCAACTTTATGCTAATAGAAGTGTTCTGAGCACATTTATGGTAGGCTAAGCTAAGCTCTGGTGTTCAGTAAGTTGAGTGTATTAAATGCATTTTTGACTCAATGATATTTTCAACTTATGATGGTTTTATTGGGATGTAACTCCATCATAAACTGAGGAAGACCTGTAAAGTAAATTTCAAAGATTTCTTAAAATCCAACAAATGAATCCAGTGCTGTGCTATGCCCTCTGGGAGATTAAATCAATCATCAATCTAAATAAATGCATCTCTCCTCAAGGAACCTAAGGAGTTATACATTATAATTTTTAATCTTCATGATTAAATAAAAAGAATAAAAAGACTTGCTTCTATGCAAACAGATGGAGAAAATTGATTCCATTTCTAATAGTTACAAACTAGACAAAGTTCTTCAGGAAATAAAAGAATTACTTTATAATGAACTTTTAAAGAAACAAAATCAATACCTGTCATACTTTTTAAGATAGGTACCATTATTATCCTAGTTTATAGATGAAGAAACTCAGGCACAAAGAGATAAAATATATTGTCTAAAGAAACATATTAGCAAAGAAGAAAAAACAATTTGTACTTAGATAGTATAGTCCCAGAATCAATATTCAATTTGGTTGCCTCTTACAAGGATTATAAGAATATATTTGTATAATAATTATTAATATTTTGACCAATGTAAAGAAAAACAATGCTTATTGTAGGTCTATGTAGACATATAAAATACTGATAGATATATTGAAATCTGAAAAATTAAGATAAAATTCATCAGTGAAGACACAAAATAATTTTATTTAAGTAAATTGGTTCTTTGCTCATAAATTTGGAATATTCTCTTCTGAAATAGAAATGTAGACATTGCAATTGATTCAGTGGCAGCATGAGGGCATCCTAAGATCATGGATGTGTAGTCATTTAACCACCTATACTGGTCTTTGAATATAATTTGCAGACATATTTCTTTTACTAATACATATACTTTTAAAACAAGCTGTCTTTTTGGAATAGCTGAGAGATAACTGAAACCCTTACTTTAAAAATACCTATCTGTTTATTTCATAGAATACTTCTAATCATATAGATTTTTTTTGCTTTTCTACTTATTCTAATTTGCTCTACATTAGACTAGTATTAATGTAATAGATACTACTGGAGTATCTCTTCATCCTTTCTGTAAAGATGATTGATTAAAGTAAAGGGGTGCTTGCCTGGCATCTATGTTTCCTCTCTCTCTCTCTTTTTATTTCTGAGAAAAGTAGAGGGATACTTGATCCATGCTTGTATGTCAGGATTTCTGCATTCATAATTTAAACCCAGAAGCAGGAGTTACAGATTTAGGTGCATTAAAAACTCCTTCTGAGCCCTGCTTTAATAAAATGAAAATTATTCTTGCAACTTGTTTAATATCCTAGAAGACTACTTTTTTCTTTTTTTAACATAGGCTGAATTATTTGTTTTCTAGTTATTAAATGAAAATAAATTTTGATTAACATGGCATGAAATCACAGTACATAGTACATGTAAAAAAAACAGCAACATCAGGGACATTTTCTGGTTCAAAGCCTTCTACGGTCTAACATTCCAAATTTGGATCCATTTGGAAGTGACAGTAAAAAAATCTCAGAGTATTGTTCATGGATACTTGCCAGAGAGTTTAGATCCTCTCAGGGACAGTTTTCTGTGGTAGAAAAACCCTTGTGTGAAATCACTGATGAAGCACTGAGTCTATACTTCTGACAAAAATGTGACCCATAAGAGAATGAGAAATTGATCCAAAAGAATCTAAATAAAAGAATCTAAATAATTCTTATCCCTTCACCCTAAAAAACTTACCTTCCTTGTGTATTATAACCAGGTCAAAATTTAACAAATGTTTTCATGACAATGTGGCAGCAAATGGCCCAGAATAAGGTGGCGTCCTCAAAGAAATTGCTGTGTGATCCAATCCCAAGTCACCCAAAGGGCACAAACCCCACAACCCCAGTGAGAAAGCAATATGTTACAGCTGTTCAGTCAAGGGACTCTCCAAACTGGAACAATCATGTCAGTTATCTTGTTGCCTCATATAAAGTTTATCATAGACAGAAATCATCAAAAGTTGATTTGGTAGAACAGTGAGCAGCCCAGTAGTTTTGGCTTCACATGAAAAAAATGGCTATCTCTCTGGAGAAAATTTTATACTACAGGAAGCAAAGCTTTTTAATCAAAGGATGCCTTGATTCACAGAAGTTCCTTAAATGCCTCTCCGATACACTGCTAGTTTGCTTAAATTGAAACCTGATATTGTGCACTAGGCTGCTGTGGATATTTAACCTCAGGGCCAGTTCTGTGGAGAATAAAATGAGTATGATCACTCTCCATGGTGGGTAGAACTCAAAACGATTTTCATAGCTCTAAAAATTGCCCCCTTGAAAAACTTGTTATGTTTTTACTGACTTTTGGCCTGTAGATACATTTTTAACCATTTGGTCTGCCTCTTGGAAAGCTACAGATTGCATGGCAGATTAAAGTTACGTGTATTTGGGACCACAGACTGGAAACAAATTGTGGCTGCTAATATAACCATCTGTTTTACTCTTATCCATTCCCAAAACAAGAGCCCTTTCTCTGTTATCACATTGGTCAGAAGCTAAGGATTGAACCTCTGTTACTTAGATGGCTACATTACTGTTTTGATCCACCATTGTATGAGACATAGAAACAGATCCACCATCATAGATTGGGCACACACACACACACACACACACACACACACACACACACACACAGACTGTTTTTGGTGAAGGAACCACCATCTACCATTGGAACTCCTGCCAGAAGTTGACTTGAAGACTGCATCTTAATCTAGCACATTTGCTGCTACATTGTTATGATAATATTTAACTTTGTATTTCTTAAGTTTTTCAGGGTGGAGGGCTGACTGCAAGAATTATTTAGATAACATTGAATAGGTTTCTCATTTTCCTGTGGATTACCATTTTTCAGAAGTATAGACAAATTCAGGAGGCCATATTGTATGGGATATGGCCTCTGTCCACTCATGGCAGATAAACTTCATCAGAACTTGACCCCTTGTTGAAGATCATTGATGTAGACACACTTTTTGTTATTGTTTCATTTTAATTCCACTGTAGTTAACATACGGTGTTATGTTAGTTTCAGCTGTACAAGATAGTGATTCAACAATTCCATACATTACTCAGTGTTCGTCAAGACAAGTACACTATTAATCCCCTTCACCTATTTCAATCATTCCCCCCTCCCCTCCGGTAACCATCAGTTTGTTCTCTATAGTTAAGTGTCTGGTTTTTAGTTTGTCTCATTTTTTTCTCTGTTCATTTTTTTTGTTTCTTAAATTCTACATATGAATGAATTCATACCATATTTGTCTTTGACTGACTTATTTTATTTAACATTATACTCTGTAGATCCATCCATATTGTTGCAAATGGCAAAATTTCTTTTTTATGGCTGAGGAATATTTAATTATATATATATATATATATATATATATATACACACATATATATACCACTTCTTTATCCATTCAGCTATTGATGGACACTTAGACTGCTTTCATAATTTGAATATTGTAAATAATGCCACAGTGAACATAAGGGTGCATATATCTTTTTAAATTAATGTTTTCATATTTTTTGGGTAAATTCCCAGGAGTGGAACTACTGGATCATAGAGTAATTCTATTTTTAAGTTTTTGAGAAACCTCCATGCTGTTTTCCACAGTGGCTGCCTCAGTTGGCATTCCCACCAAAGGTGAATGAGAATTCCTTTTTCTCCACATCGTCACCACTTGTTGTTTCTTATGTTTTTTTATTTTAGCCATTCTGACAGGCATGAAGTAATATCTCATTGTGGTTTTAATTCACATTTCCCTGATAATGAGTGAGGTTAATCATCTTTTCATATGTCTCTTGGCCATTTGTATGCCTTCTTTGGAGAAATGGCTATTTATACCTTCTCATTTTTTAATAAGATTGGGTTTTTTGTTTTGTTTTGTTTGTTTTTTGGTGTTGAGTTGTATAAGTTCTTTATATATTTTGGTACTAACCCTTTATTGGATATGTCATTTGCAAATATCTTCCATTCAGTCTTTTGTCTTTTAGTTTTGTTGATTGTTTCCTTTGCTGTGCAGAGCCTTTTTATTTTGAAATACTCCCAATAGTTTATTTTTGCTTTTGTTTCTCTTGCCTCTGGAGACATATCAAGAAAAATGTTGCTATGGCAAATGTCAGGGAAGGTACTGCCTATGCCCTCTTCTAGGATTTTTATTATTTCAGGTCTCACATTTAGGTCCTTAAACTTTTTGAGTTTGCTTTTGTGGATGGTGTAAAGAAGTTATTTAGTATCACTCTTTTGCATATAGCCATCCAGTTTTCCCAACACTATTTGTTGAAGAGACTGTCTTTTTCCCATTCCATATTCTTGACTCCTATGTTGAAGATTAATTACTATATAATTGTGGGTATATTTCTTGGCTTTCTATTCTCTCACATTGATTTATGTTTCTATTTTTTGTGCCAGTACCATATTGTTTTAATTACTACTGCTTTATAGAATATCTTGAAATCCTGGCTTGTAATACCTCCAGTTTTGTTCTTTTTCAAGATTGCTTTTTCTATTCAGGGTCTTTTGTGGTTCTATACAAATTTTAGGATTATTTGTTCTAGTTCTGTGAAAAATGCTGTTTGTATTTTGATAAGATTGCATTAAATCTGTAGTTTGCATTAGATAGTATGGATATTTTAATAATTGTTCTTCCAGTTCATGAGCATTGAATATCTTTTCATTTGTGTCATCTTCAATTTCCTTCATCAATGTTTCATTGTTTTTAGAGTGCAGATCTTTCACCTCTTTGGCTAAGTTTATTTCTAGATATATTATTATTTGGTGCAATTGTAAATGATGTTGTTTTTTTAAATTTCACTTTCTGTGACTTTGTTGTTAGTGTATAGAAACGCTATTGATTTCTGGGTATCCTGTGACTTTACTGAATTCATTTATTAGTCCTAGTAGTTTTTTGGTGGAGTCATTTCTATATAAGGCATCAAGACATCTGGAAATAGTAAAAGTTTCACTTCTTTACCAATTTGGATGCCTTTTATTTATTTTTCCTGTCTAATTACTGTGGCTAGGACTTCCAGTACTATGTCAAATAAGAGTAGTGAGAGTAGATGTCCTTGTCATGTTCCCGATTCAAGGAAAAATTTCTCAGTTTTTCACCTTTGAGTACGATGTTAGCTGTGGGTTTTTCATATATAGCCTTTATTATGTTGAGATATGTTTCTTCTAAGCTTACTTTGTTGAGGATTTTTATCATGAATCGATGTTATACTTTGTCAAATGCTTTCTCTGCATCTATTGAAATGATATGGTTTTTATCCTTTCTCTTGTTGATGTGATGTATCACATTAATTGATTTGTGAATATTGAACCACCCTTACATCCCAAGAATAAATCCCACTTGATCATGACGAATGATTTTTTTAATATATTGTCAAATTCGATTTGCTAATATTTTGTTGAGGATTTTCGCATCTATGTTTATTAGAGAACACAGGGATGAAGTGCACTGTTGGCAAATTAGGTAGCTCATGTTGTGTTGGTTCCAGCAGGTGTTAGTGTGTTTAGGCAGGGTGCGGGGGAGGGTTGGGAAGAGAAATGGTGCCCACCAGCTTTTTTGTCATTGCAGAAGTCTCCCAATGATTCCTGCCCCTCCAGCACAGGCTCTGAGATTAGTAAAGAAATCTCTGTCCAGTATATCCCAAATATTTTCTAACTACTGCTCCAGTGCTCTATCTCCATGGGGCTGTTTGTTGCACTGTCTCTTTAAGGGCAGGGACTCAGTTTCCTATCACCCTCCTGGTTCTCGCAGAGCAGAACCCACTGACTTTTAAAGTACCAGGTGCCAAGCCCCACTGATTGTAATAACTCATGACATTAGGCCCCTCTGCTTCTCAAAATCAAATGTTATATGGATTCATCTTCCCTGTGTGGATTCCCTGTTCCTGGGGTGCTTGGTGTGTGGGTCCATCTGTCTCCCCTCTCTGCACCTGTGGCATCCCTCCTGAAGACATTCCCACATGTCCACTTAACCCCCAAATGTGTCTTACTTTTATACCCTCTTCTCTATATTTATCTGTGGAGAGTCTGTTCTGCCAGTTTTGGGATCATTTTCTAGGTTATTTACACTGATATGGATGTTATTTAGCTGTATTCCTGGGACAAGGTAATCTTAGGACCTTCCGACTCTGCCATCTTCCCCTGATGTAGACCCATTTTTAAGTTATAATGTTATGGTTCTAGTCGACCAGCCAACTCTAACACATCATTATAGCTCTTGAAACTAATGAGTCATATGTTTTCAGCAATCACTACCATTTTCAGTCTGACAAGGATATGGTTTTCATTGCAAAAACTACTCAACAATGGACTGGCAGTCATGGTTTTCAAAGAAGCTCTCATGCTTTTTACAATCTCAAGTCAACTAAAATGATTTCTGATTTGGACTCCTTTACCTCTTTCCTTGTCTACACATCCAAATAAGGCTGTTCAGTCATTTAATTTAGATGTGCACAGAAATAAATAATTTCTAGGCCTCTTCCTAGATAATGATCAGAACAAGATTAGATGAGTTATGTAAATCAGTTTTGGAAACTTGGGATTTCACCACGGTCAGCCAAGGCATAATTTATCTTTCCCTTAACACTAACCCCAGACTTGCCTGGGTGCTGCATCTTACTGGTGGCAGCCTGGCCAGAAAGGGACCTAGAAGATCCAAACATAATTCTGATTCTGCTCCTTGATTGTTTTATTAGATTAACATTTTTTAGGTCATAAACATAACATTTTGTTTGAGTGTATTTCTCACCATATCCTTTTCCCACACTGGCCATAATGGATCTCTATAGTTCTATAAAAATGCCCTTCCAAATAATTGCAACTGATCCATCCAAACTAAAGGTCTAGATGCAAGTAGGGGATGACTGGGGGGAAAGGTAAAGTTTTAGCTACTTGAATGAGACAAATCAATTTCATGATTGTAGAGTGAGAACAACGACCTTGTCAGTGGGAAGTCAATCCGTCAGAACCTGGGAGATACAGGTGTCCTTTGCATTTTAGTGTTGCCCCTTCCTCATTAAGGAAAACAAACATACTGGAGCAATTTCTCCAATATGCTTCCTGAAACTTAAATTTAAATGACCATTAATTTTCCCATCATTTGTCAGACTGCTCTGATCAGCACTTGATTACTATTCCCCTAACCTTCCCAAGAAGATTTTTAAGAAACAAAAAATGATGGCTCTAGTTCTTACTCCTCTACCCAAATATTTATCAAGTCAATCTTCTGTATGTCAGCCCATTGGACAAACAAATACCACCTGGCTGGGTACGTGGAAAAACAAAATGGGTTGTACATTGCTTTTAAAACCAAGAACTAGACTCAATTATTAAAACTAAACTGGGAAGCCTAAAGCCTACCATCTTTTAGAAGGTTGCTTTGGATGATCTGTGAACCTTGTATGACTAGTTAACATTTTGGGGGTTCTCAAAATCGAGACTGACTTTCTCATTTCAGGGGTAGCATGAATACTGCTGGGCCTGTATTTCTTATATGGAATGAAGTAAACCTCTCTCCTTCCTGAAAACATGGCAACCTGCATCTTAGGAGTGGTCATAAGAGAACTTAAGCATTGAAAGGGTCATCACAATAGAATCTCAGATGAATATGGAGGTCTCTCCAAAATGGTACTACTTTTAGTTACTCTAGGAAGCTTCCTGGAATGATAACTGACTTTTTTCTTAATGTGCATTCTGCTGGCAGTTATTCCTACCATGAGAGTGATTTCTGTTAAAAAAAAAAATGTGGTAAGAAATGTGTTCCTTTCTTTGGCTGAAGTGATTAATGATCTCACCTTGACCATGGAAGTCATTCAGGTTAATCTCAATTCTCTTTTCAGTGATTGTAATGGATGACAGAATTTCCCTAGATTTCTTTGTGGAAGGAAAAACCCATGCATTGCTAACATATCCTATCCTTCTGTACCTGGATTAGTGCCCTGGACCAAGGTAAAGATCAATTTAAAAACTTAAAAAAAAAAAAAAAAGGCCACTTTGACTTCAAAGGTAGATCCAGATGGTATGTGATTTGTTCAACTAGTTTAGTTTGGAGATGCTAGAGGTAAGGTAGCTAGATAATACGGGGCATTCATTTAAATTTGGAATATCAAATAAACAATAAATAATCTTTTTCACATAGGTGTTCCCTGTATAATGTGTGGGACATACTAATACTAAATGACTGTTTATGTAAAATTCAAATTAGCTGGATATACTGTATTTTTATTTGCTAAATTAAGTAACTCTCCATGAGGGGTAAAGTTGAAGTCCATATTTCAGGGTGGCCTCATCCTGTTTTTTGTAGTCCTATTGATATTTCCCTTAATTTAATACCGTATGAGCAGACCGAATGGATTTGACCTCAGCTTCTTTGGACATATTACTCAGAGCAGCATATTCATGGATAATTTACCTAAAGCCAAGACATTTTAGGACCAATGGATGGATATTTTTGAGAGACAATTTTCCATTGTCACTTGTATGAAAATGCATTTTTTAATACAGCTATTTCAAAAAATGCATTTTGTATACATCTATTTTTGTCTATGTTATGCACTTTATACATAAATTCCATAGGAATCAAGGACAATTTCTCTTTTGTACCCAGCTTGTAGAGAGCGTTTGTAATATTATAGCTGCCTAATAAGTATTTTGGAATGAATTTATAAATATATGAATAAAAAAATAAATGAATAATTACTATGCAGAAATATAATTAGTATCACATACATAGGATTTATATTTTTTCCATCAGGATAAATTATTCACAACTAAAACACCTACATATAAATAAGTTTGCTGATTACATCTAAATATTTTGAAATATGACACTGATGGTTCACTTAAGCATCATGAATTTAAAATAAAATTCAATATAATCTGGATTAATGTGGTGCCACATCTAAGTGGGATTAGTTAGAAAGCTCAGTAAATAATTTCTAATGTATTGTTGCAATTTGACCTATATTGGATGAATATAGGGGGAGTAAACTACTGAGTGTCTGCTCAAATGTTCTTTGAGAATGCCTGATCAAAATAGGATTAGTCTCTTGGCAACTATGCTTTTACCACATACTTTTTGTATATCAATTGTTAAAAGATATTATATTTTTCTGTTTTCTGTGTAGGTTTTTCTCTTTTCTATGTTGACTGTAGTTTTGTAGAGATAGAGTAAGTGCCTTTATCTTATATGATCTTTATGAACAAACTCTAGCCTTGGGTGTTTATACTTCACTCCAAACAAAGCTATTATTGACTTATAAACTCCATTAAACTGGTCTGATCCCATACATTAATTGTACATCTGTTTTCTCTTTCTAGATAGTGATTTCAAAAATTCTTTTCAAAAATTTTAGCCAAAGTTCCAAGTATAATAATTCTGATCTATTCATATGTCACATTTATGGATCCCTAGCAACACATCGTATACCTCATTACAAAGCATTTAATGGTTATAATTCACAGAAACTATTGAGCTAGAATCTGATCTCAGTCATTGGGCTCAAGTCTAAAAATTCACATAGATCACTTTCTGTTTTGCCCATGTCATAATCCTTTTGTACTCTATCCTAAACTGTCCCACTGACTCCACTCCCCACACTTGCCTTAATCATTTTGACTTCATAACTTGATTTGTACTATTAGTCTTCTTCTAACTGAAAGTCCATCTCAGTCATGATTCTGCTAGGCACAAGAAAGAATCCTCAATCATAGCTTGGAGATACTTCAGACTCTCCTTAATCTGACAAGTAAATTATTTTAAACAAGTAAAATTGCTATTGTTCTAGGTGAACATGAGGAAGAACACAATATCTGAGGGATGGCTTTTCTATTTCCATCTTTATTTTTTGTTGTTGTTCTGCTTAATCAATTTAAAAGAGACAGTATATATAGTAGCTTTCCCTAACCCAAAGAGAGTTTTATCTCCCATCACTTTCTTTCCTAATAGTGAGATCCCCCCAAGTAATTGTCTTTAATTTCACAGACAGAATAAACTATATCTACATAAAATAGGATAATAAATCTCGAAGTTATAGAGGAGTAGAAAAGGTATGAGGTGGTGACCCAGAAGTGCAAATGAAACTATGGATTTACACAGATTATTTAAGATTAAGACAAAAAGCATTTTGAATTAGGAAATTGGAGCAATAAATGTCCTTTGGATTTCTGCCATATTTTTCCCTATTCATATATCACATGGCTTCACCAATTTGGGCATAAATATCACCCAAATGATATAAATTTCAATTTATTAGGAAGTTCCTTTTGGGGAGCTACATAAGTGACATTCTCTCTGCAGGTTTATTTTCAAACATGCAGCTCATAATGGGGGGTCCCTTAAACCATTGCAAGGAAGTGACTGACAGAAGGCATTGTTTCATACTCTCTTTGATGCAGTTGGCGTGAGACTTGGAGTTTAAAAGAGCCCTTTGTAAGTAAAAGGTTGGGTAGTATGAAAGACAGTCTATACAGCCTCTAAGTATTCCTAAGGGGATTTGCTCCTGCTTTTTAAAACCTGCCCTTTTGGCAAACAAAAATGATTTCAAAAGAAAATGATTACCAACATGGTACATTTCACTATGGATGAACAGTAAGCTATACATTGAGATAAAGGTCAACTGTGGTTATTGGTTAAATCTGCAGGAGCCAGCAAATCAAAAAAACTGTCACTGCTGAAGGAAAGAAATATGTGCCTCACCAAATCCTTCCCCTACCTCTAATAAGAAAGAATTCAAAACTATTAGGTTTAATAGAAATTACTAATAACATTCTATTAATTGTCTTTTACTTGAAATAGTGGGTAAGTTTGAGTAGCATTATTCTTTGACTCTAGCTAATTCTTCTGTGCCCTAATCCCAAAGAGCTCTCCTCTACTATAGTGGATTTTAACAGTAGTTCAGAATTAAAGCTTGGGAATGTCATTTTATAGAGGAGTGCCCCTTGACATTTTCATTTACAGAGAATTGTATCTTCAGAACTGGATAAATATCATGTCTACAACTCATTCTAGGACCTTGAAACAGGTAGAGCTTCCAGTTTTCTCAATATTTCTTTGATTTTTCTAGTGTTTTTCAATTCTTTACAGGAATAATATATATGTATATTTTGTATTCTTAGAGTGGGGTTTGGCTCTCAATTGTATATATTTAAATCAGTGATGAAAATATCATGTCACTTAAAGTTTAGAAGTTTGAAAAATTTTTATGTTATTGTTGGAAGTTTGAATTGATTAATCACATTTTGGAAATGCTTTCATGAAATACATGAAGATCCTTAAAAAATTGACACAGTTATTCTGTCAGGAAGGAATTGATAAAACAAACAAAAATTTAGTTCATCTACAGTTCAGTTTCTAAGAACAGAACCTTGAACTAATCCAACAATGGAAGAATGATTAAGCAAAATTTGGGAAACCACGAAAGAGTCACCTTAATCTCTTTTGCACAGAAAGGCTTTCCCTTACTACCTTGTCTAAAAATTCTCTCCACCCTTCCATACATTGTGTTTTTCTTATATCTCTTCTGGGACTTTGCCTCTGTTCCCTCAGGAATAGTTTTGTCCGTCTCCTGCTCTGCACTGTATCTCAGGATGAATAACCTCTTCCCATTTCAGTGGGCATCCAGCAGGATTTGGTCAATGGGAGGTAAGCATGGGAAGTTGGGGAAGGGTGTGAGGAAGGGTGGAGAGCATTAATTTCTCCCCTCCTTCTTTACCTTTGGTTGCATCGCTAGCAGTGCCTATGTAGTTCTGTGGTTGCGGTCTGTTTTTGTTGGGTCCCCTATAACAAAAATACTATGGACTGGATGACTTCAACAACAGTTATTTCTCACAGTTCTGAAGCCTGCCAAGTCCTAGATCAAGATGCCAGCAGAATCAGCGTCTAGTGAGAGCCCACTTCCTGGTTCATAGATGGTTATTTTCTTGCTGTGCTCTCACAAAAAAGCAAAAGTAGTGAAAACGCTCCCTGAGTTCTTTTGTAAAGGCACTAATCCCATTCATGAGGGCTCCACTCTCATGGCCTAATAATCTCCCAATGCCCCACCACCAAATACTACCCTATTGGGGATTAGGCTTCAACATATGAGTGGGGATGGGGGGCACAAATATTCAGTGTATAACATAGTTCCTGCCAGATGGGTCTGTCATGATCCAGGTTCTGCAGGTGACTTTGGCCCCTGAGTTCCTATAACACTGCATCTTCCATTTGTCCCTCCACCCTAGGAGTAGAATAAGCATACTACGACTAGACTGGATTGATTCACAAACATTAATTCAGCTTCTCTACCACCACATCAATAACCAATGCATTAAATTTTGTCTCCTTTAAGTACCCAGAGAGATTTCTTTCCTGACTCCACTCTAACTGAAAAATTAGTGTTTATCTAAAATTGTCTTACTAATATTCTTTTATAGTTTATTGTTATGGAAGCACTATAATTATTTCATGGGAGCACTACCCCAGGGTTGCTGTGAGTAAACTCCACTTCCAATAATCAGAGCTTTTTGCAAGTTTCTACTTCCTAATTCAAGATCATTCACTACTGCTGACTAAGTCATGTTATAGCTGTGGTAGGACTTTAAGCACTTCTGAGAGACTGCATTAACCACTATGAGAACATATTGTCTCAATAAGTTGGTTTCTTTTTCTTATAGGAATATCTCAGTGCATTTTATTTTAATTATATCTATTTGACTTCATACAGTTCAGATTAATTTCAAATTGTCTGCTTTTTTAAAGCAAACTATTTGAATGGCAAGAATGGTATTTTAATTTTTTTCAGCTTACAACTAGACCATATAGATGACTCATGAATCAACCTTAGCAAATAGCATGCAAAGCGATTTTCTTGAGCCTGTGGAATTTTAACAATTTTCCCACCCTATTTTAAACTTTTGCTTAGCTCTTGGAATTTGTTCTAACATTCTCATTTTTTCTCTTTTATTTTATATCCTATTTTGAGATAGGTTCCTTTCACAATTTACTTGGTTTGTTTGGAAAACAGTCCACACTTTACTTAGACCTCAAAACAAAATTTAATTCGTTTTGCATTAACATCATACGTTTGACTGGTTATGATGGCAGAGGTAAAGAGGAATCAACATCTTATCCCAATTGGACCTTCCACTTTCTGTTTTGTTTTGTTTGTTTTTTAGTCTGCTAGTATTTCAATTTATTTTTCAGTACTCATAAAGTATGTGTATTCACGTGTCCTCTAATTCAAATTTATATTTAAAGTAAAATTATCAGCAGTCGTAGAAATAATGTAGTTGGCATTTTTTAATTTAAGTTAGGAGACTGACCTGATATTTTTCTAAAATATTTCTCTCAAGGACTTTTATAATCATGGAATTATAGGAAAATGAATTGAGGAATATTTGAAATAATCACCCAAATAACTTGACATTATTCAAAATCTCATTTTTCTGTTATCTATTTTTTAATAAACTAAATTTGTACAGGTTAAATTCAGTTATTTTATGTTATAAAGAAGAACCAATTAAACAGCATCATGTGCTCATTTATTTTGAGCTACAGAACACATGAAGGCAATTTCCTGATGATTTATCATAAATCTCACTCAAATAGTATGATAAATAACAACAGCAATCGAGTTAATTGTGCTATTTTTATATTCACTAGACACCTGAAATGTTTAGAAACACATATCATAAAGTAACTAATTAATGCAATTTGCTAATAATTGTTTTAAGTTCAGGCAAAAGTAAACCAAAGCAACTTGTAATATCCACTGTTAGCCTCAATTTAGTATAGTTTATATTTACTTAGAAATCTGCTTTAGGGGCACCTGGGTGGCTCAGTCAGTCAGGCGTCTGCCTTCAGCTCAGAACATGATTTCAGGGTCCTGGGATCCAGCCCCACATCAGGCTCCCTGCTCAGCAGGGAGTCTGTTTCTCCCTCTTCCTCTGCTCCGCACCACCCTCATGCTCTTGCTCTCTCTCTCTCAAATAAATAAATAATCTTAAAGAAAGAAAGAGAGAGAAAGAAAGAGAAAGAGAAGAAAGAAAGAGAGAGAAAGAGAGAAAGAAAGAAAGAAGAAAGAAAGAAAGGAAAGAAAGGAAGGAAGGAAGGAAGGAAGGAA
>NW_027397069.1:18085572-18180043 GCF_003265705.2 Callorhinus ursinus | reverse complement strand
GAAAATCTGCTTTAAAATGGGTTTCTTCCACACCGTGAAGGCATTTCACTCTTACATATTAAAGACATGATGCTAAATCTGTGTTTTGTTTGATACATACATCATTTTGTTTTGCTTGAAAAAATTGTAGGTCATTGTTGTAAGTAGTCAATTTATGTTTGAAGCATCCAGAAACAATGGTTCCACAAATCAAGCTTAAGGAGTCTTGGCTCAGACTGCTACTCTTCTCGAACCCATTCCAATTGATGAACACCACCTGTGACACTCCTAATTCATAGCAGCAGGCAATAATTTCCCTTGGATATCCATTACCAGTAATTATTCCCAAGATAAGCTATTAGATATGGCTTGTGAATATCTCAGCTGTAAACTTGAAAAAATTAATTCTAATATTTCCTTTGAGATTCATTTGTACTTTAGTGACAATATAAATTTGTGAAATTATCTTTTAAAAAAAGAAACAAAGACATAGACCGGTTTTTAGAAAAAGTGATAAAATTATATATTTACAGATTTTGCAGCATTCTTATGTGATTTTTTAAAATATAGAAACAGTTGGAAATCTTGTAGATAACATGAAGCAGTTGGTCGTTAATTGTTTTTTCTTTCATACTGAAGTCATTTTCAAAAATTTGGCTTATAGTATGTGACAATTATATGTGGCTTTGCAAAACCATCATTGCTTAAAGAAAAGGAAGAATAAAACCCACAAACCAAAGCACTAAACACAGTTTACACCCTAATTGACTTTGGAAACTTACATTAACTGAATTTAAAAACATGATGTTAAATTTACAAAAAATTCTTGATTGCTTTGAATATTTCTTCATTAAATTATAAATTCATTTATATAAAAGGCAATATATATTTGCATGCAAGCACTATCTGTTTGCAAATTTTGTAATATTTTTTAAAATGATATACCTTTTGCGTCTTATTTTTAAAGAGTACATATATTTGGGTCTGTTTATGTCCTTGCTCAATTTTGGCACTTAAAGCACTTGTAATATAAGGACACATATTTCACACAAAAACCTGTGAAATGTGTATTCATAAGCTCTTCTGATCTGCTTCAAAATGCTGACAAAATGTATGACAGTTCACAAGGATCCACCCCTTAGTTTTCTCTGTGAAAGAGAAGTTACTGAGGTTAAATTATAACCGATATATATGAATGTGAGTATTAGTGGCAGAGAGGAACACTTTGTGGGTCTTTTTTTAACTATTGTTATCTTTTTATTATATTGTTTTAATTAATAACAACTTTATTTGATTTTTGAGCCATTTTAAATTTATGAAAAATTGAGCAGAGTTCCATCTATATACCCTCCAACTCTATACACAATTTCCTCTATAATATTTTACATTAGTATGGCAAATATGTTGCAATTAATGAACCTATACTGATTTTACTGGTATGATATTATTAACTAAAGTCCATACTTTATTCAGATTTCCTTAGTTTTTACCCAATGTCCTTTTTCTGTTCCAGGATCCTATCTAGGATACCACATTATATTTAGTCTTTTGTAAGATTAAAAACCTTTTAAGGTTTTTATTTAAATTCCAGTTAGTTAACGTACAGTGTAATATTAGTTTCAGGTGCACAATATAGTGATTCAACACATCCATACAACACCCAGTGCTTATCACAAGTGCACTCTTTAATCCCCATCATCTATTTAACTCATGTCCACACCCACCTCCCCTCCGGACCATAGGTTTGTTCTCTATACTTAAGAATCTGTTTCTTGGTTTGCTCTCTCTCTCCCTTTTTCCCCCCTTTGCTTGTTTTGTTTCTAAAATTCCACATATGAGCGAAACAATATGGCATTTGTCTTTCTCTTTTGCTTAGCATAATACTCTCTAGCTCCATCCATGTCATTGCAAATGGTAAGATTTCATTCTTTTTTATGACTAAGTAATATTCCATTGTGATATACATATATACCACTTTCTTTATCCATTCATCAGTCAATGGACATTTAGGCTGTTTCCATAATGTGGCTATTATAGATAATGCTGCTATAAACTTTGGGGTGCATGTATCCCTTTGAATTAGTATTTTTGTATCCTTTTGGTTAAATCCCTAGTAGTGCAATTGCTAGGTCATAGGGTGGTTCTATTTTTACCTTTTTGAAGATTCTCCATACTGTTTTCCAGAACTGCACCAGTTTGCATTCCCACCAACAGTGTAAGAGGGTTCCCCTTTCTCCATTTCCTCACAAACACCTGTTGTTTCTTATAGAGAGGAACACTTTGTTAACAAAATAAACAGGGTGTGAATTTCTTTAGGAAGAGTTAGTAGTTTTGTCTTAAAGAGAAATGATTGGTTGTTCCAGAAGGAAAGGAAAGTACCAGACAAAATGTGAGTGGATATATAAAGTTGTAGAAAATTCATGGAAATGGAATTTTATTTTCCTGGTCAAAGCTGGTTAGGATTTGGTGGGTTTATTTATAAGATTGTCAAAAAGAACTTTAGTATCAAATATTATACTAATATAATGTTAGAATTTTATTTTTTCTGCTAAAATAAAAAAAATGCCTTGGGCTATTGGTCTGCTTTTAATAAATGGTTACAAATGGGTTTTCTTTACCTTCTGAGTAATCTGCATAAAAGACAAAGATTCCATGTCCTATCAGCATAATTTCCATGTTTATATTGACTTTACCATGTTCTTGATTATTTAAGAGAGCAAGACATCACACTTTTGAAAGAGTTAAGTTTCTTTACAGCATTTTACCTGCTGTATTGGCTTTTAATATTTTTTTTTGTCTCTTTAGTTGAATAGATCATCAAGTATTTTTTCTCAATAAGCCAGAATCTTATTAATCTAGTGTTCCAACCTCCCAACAAATATTAATATTTTGCCTTTTAAAAATCACATTCTAAATGATATTTTTTGAACAAAAACCTGTTTTTATGATTTCCCAGGGGGCTCCAGAGACAAAAGATTGTTTTTTTCACTTTTAAAAAGAGAGATGCTAGAAATAGTTTTATTTGACGAGTTACTATTGATAGGTTTCTTGGGAAGCATCATGAATTCAGATCTGTTGCTCAGCCTTTCTTAGGTTAAATGTGTATGAGTAAAATGTTATTAGCATAAATATTTCAGGAATTGTATGCTGTATGGGAAGTTCCTAGAGTTATGTCAATTTCCTCATTTTCAATGCTATGTTTCTATTTATCAGGATCCTGGTCTGTCTTGCCATATATTAGATATTAGATATATTACATAACAACATTATAGTATCATTAATTATGAAGTCAGTTATTTTTTTAAGTATTAATCTGATCACAACTTTACTTCTTTAATTTGAGGCCAGTATATTTTAAGCCAATAGTTTTCAATTGTAGATCCAAACAACTTACCTATGAAGTTTTATTACTATACAGGTATCTATGTAAGACCTACTTTGGACATACTGAATCTTCCTACTTGATAATGATATATTTTATCTATATCATATATTCATGGTATAGTATGTGTCAGAATTACTATATTTTACATTTAAAATTTTTTTCTTTGCAAGGATTATGTTTATCCATTTTCATAAGTTAGACATAATATCCAATCTTATTTGAAAATGAAAATATCATATTTATAGATATTTTCTCTGAACATTTTTAGATTAACTTTCTTGCATGACACAGAAAGAATGAAATTTCCTTTTCAGTTGCATTATTCTTGTCATGAATTCTCAGCAGATTATTTACTTTTAAAAAACATTAGTCATAACTTAATTATAGCTTTTTTGTCTCTGTAATATATTTCCAGATAAGCTTTTGTTTGTTTGTTTTGTTTGTTCTGTTTGTTTTGTTTTTGTTTTATACTGATGTTTTCCTAAAAAGTGTTTGTAAATCAGCTACATGCCAGAGTATATCTTCAACAAAGAGTAGTCCTGTGGAAGAGGAGTATGCCAGGTACTTCTGGGTACAGCATCTTATCTCAATACTTAAATAATTTTGAGAATATATTAGTGGACTGAGTCAGGATATCCAGAATTTTAATTGAGATGGGATTATGAGATTGATACTCAAGATCACGTGGAATAAGAATTAATTACAAAAAATGAATGAACTGATGGTGGATGATTGCAGCTTTTTAAAAACTATTGTTGAGGGGGCGCCTGGGTGGTTCAGATGGTTAAGCATCTGCCTTCGGGTCAGGTCATGATCCCAGGGTCCTGAGATCAAGTCCCACATCGGGCTCCCTGCTCAATGGGGAGCCTGCCTCTCCCTCTGCCTCTACCTCTCACTCTCTCTCTCTCTCTGACTCTCATGAAGAAATAAATAAATAAATAAATAAATAAATAAATAAATAAATAAATAAATAAATAAAACATTTAAAATCTATTGTTGATATCTTAAAATTTTATTTTCTCGATCCAAGGTGGCATCTTTCTCTTTTCTCTTAAAATATGCACAACTCATAATAGCTCATAATAGTAGTAGACCATGCTTTTGTAAATAGAAATGAAACATTTATTTTTTTTCTTCCTGCCTGACCCCTCCAGAATTCAGGAACCTCTTGTTGAATATTCTTATTTTCATAGTAACATGGTTATCTGAATAGGTTTAATAAGAATCTGTGTTCTTTTTAAATAGTTTATAGTTGAATATTTATTAAGTAGCAAAAGCCAGGCCCAGAATGCCATATCTGAAACAATGCTTATTTAATTAGCTATGATGAGACATTTTAAGAAAGTTAAGGGACAACCACCGCTAGCACCTGAGGCTGAAAGGCAATGGACACAGGTTTATGCTTTATGCACGATGACTGGCTTTTGAGATACCCAGATGGCCTGCTACTAGGTCTCTTCTTAGTTTCTTGCCCAAAATACAATCCACAGCTTCAGTAAGATTACACATCATGGCAAAAGAAATCTTAAATGTCTTCACAAATATCAGCCCTCATTGGGAGCAGCTAACGTCAGCCTGCCTCATCTGACTGAAACAAGTTTGGTAAAATGTACAAGTAAGGCACGAAAAAGTGCCTTATTTTTCTGGTCCTTTGTTTCATTGGCAAATAGGTCTCAATCAACTCTTGAATTATCATGGGTCTAATTAAGTTTTGGCCAAGAAGGCCTGAATATTTGTTTCCCTCAGTTTGACTAAACAATGAGTAAGTTTCTTCTTGATTTTTGGCCTCTAAACTCCCATTTCTTAGAGGATTTATTTTAGAAAACTTGCAAGTGTATATTTTTCTCTGCCTCCTTTGAGATGTAAAATCTCTCCCAGCCATTGCCAGTTTTATAACCCAGAAATGTAGTTCTTGAGGGCCAGGGTGCCATTCCTTTGAAATGTAATTATCATTAAAGAACCATCAAGAAAATGAACACCCATATCTCCCAGGTTCTATTAGCAAGAAAGAGCCCAACTTTGATTAGCAAACATCATGCCAACTCACATTAATCCACTTCTCTAACAACCTCCAGTATTTTTTTTAAGTGGTTGCTCTAGAATTTGTCTATCAGTCTTGTTTTTAAATTTTTTATTGTTATGTTAATCACCATATATTACATCATTAGTATTTGATGTAGTGTTCCATGACTCATTGTTTGTGCATAACACCCAGGGTTCCACACAGAATGTGCCCTCTTTAATACCCATCATGAAGCTAACCCACCCCCCATCCCCCTCCTCTCTAGAACCCTCAGTTTGTTTTTCAGAGTCCATCGTCTCTCATGGTTCGTCTCCCCCTCCGACTTACTCCCCTTCATTCTTCCCCTCCTGCTATCTTTTTCTTCTTTTTTTTTCTTAACATATATTGCATTATTTGATTCAGAAGTACAGATCTGTGATTCAACAGTCTTGCACAATTCACAGCGCTCACCATAGCACATACACTCCCCAATGTCTATCACCCAGCCACCCCATCCCTCCCACCACCCCTCACTCCAGCAACCCTCAGTTTGTTTCCTGAGATTAAGAATTCCTCATATCAGTAAGGTCATATGATACATGTCTTTCTTTGATTAACTTATTTCACTCAGCATAACACCCTCCAGTTCCATCCACGTCGTTGCAAATGGCAAGATCTCATTCCTTCTGATGGCTGCATAATATTCCATTGTGTATATATACCACTTCTTCTTTATCCCTTCATCTGTCGATGGACATCTTGGCTCTTTCCACAGTTTGGCTATTGTGGACATTGCTGCTATAAACATTGGGGTGCACGTACCCTTCGGGTCCCTACATTTGTATCTTTGTGGTAAATACCCAGTAGTGCAATTGCTGGATCTTAGGATAGCTCTATTTTCAACTGTTTGAGGAACCTCCATACTGTTTTCCAGAGTGGTTGCACCAGCTTGCATTCCCACCAACAGTGTAGGAGTGTTGCCCTTTCTCCACATCCCAGCCAATGTCTGTCATTTCCTGACTTGTTAATTTTAGCCATTCTGACTGGTGTGAGGTGGTATCTCATTGAGGTTTTGATTTGGATTTCTCTGATGCCGAGCGATGTTGAGCAATTTTTCATGTGTCTGTTGGCCACCTGAATGTCTTCTTTAGAAAAATGTCTGTTCATGTCTTCTGCCCATTTCTTGATTGGATTATTTGTTCTTTGGGTGTTGAGTTGGATAAGTTCTTTATAGATTTTGGATACTAGCCCTTTATCTGATATGTCATTTGCAAATATTTTTTCCCATTCTGTCGGTTGTCTTTTGGTTTTGTGGACTGTTCCTTTTGCTGTGCAAAAGCTTTTTATCTTGATGAAATCCCAACAGTTCATTTTTGCCCTTGCTTCCCTTGCCTTTGGCGATGTTTCTAGGAAGAAGTTGCTGTGGCTGAGGTCGAAGAGGTTGCTACCTGTGTTCTCCTTTAGGATTTTGATGGACTCCTGTCTCACGTTTCGGTCTTTCAACCATTTGGAGTCTATTTTTGTGTGTGGTGTAAGGAAAGGGTCCAGTTTCATTTTTCTGCATGTGGCTGTCCAATTTTCCCAACACCATTTGTTGAAGAGACTGTCTTTTTTACACTGGACATTCTTTCCTGCTTTGTCAAAGATTAGTTCACCATAGAGTTGAGGGTCCATTTCTGGGCTCTCTATTCTGTTCCATTGATCGATGTGTCTGTTTTTGTGCCAGTAACATACTCTCTTGATGATAACAGCTTTGTAATAGAGCTGGAAGTCCGGAATTGTGATGCCTCCAGTTTTGCTTTTCTTTTTCAATATTCCTTTGGCTATTCGGGGTCTCTTCTGGCTCCATACAAATTTTAGGATTATTTGTTCCATTTCTTTGAAAAAAGTGGATGGTATTTTGATGGGGATTGCATTGAATGTGTAAATTGCTCTAGGTAGCATTGACATCTTCACACTGTTCTTCCAATCAATGAGCATGGAAAATTTTTCCATTTCTTTGTGTCTTCTTCAATTTCTTTCATGAGTATATTATAGTTTTCTGAGTACAGATCCTTTGACTCTTTGGTTAGATTTATTCCTAGGTATCTTATGGTTTTGGGTGCAATTGTAAATAGGATCGACTCCTTGATTTGTCTCTCTTCTGTCTTGTTGTTGGTGTATAAGAATGCCACTGATTTTTGTACATTGATTTTATATCCTGCCACTTTACTGAATTCCTGTATGAGTTCTAGCAGTTTTGGGGTGGAGTCTTTGGGTTTTCCACATACAGTATCATCTCATCTGCAAAGAGTGAGAGTTTGACTTCCTCTTTGTCAATTTGGATGCCTTTGATTTCTTTTTGTTGTCTGATTGCTGTGGCTAGGACTTCTAATACTATGTTGAATAGCAATGGTGATAGTGGACATCCCTGCCGCATTCCTGATCTTAGGGGAAAAGCTCTCAGCATTTCCACATTGAGAATGATATTCGCTGTAGGTTTTTCATAGATGGCTTTTATGATGTTGAGGTATGTACCCTCTATCCCTATACTCTGAAGAGTTTTGATCCAGAAAGGATGCTGTACTTTGTCAAATGCCTTTTTTGCATCTATTGAGAGGATCCTATGATCCTTGTTCTCTCTTTTGTTAATGTATTGTATCACGTTGATAGATTTGTGGATGTTGAACCAACCTTGCAGGCCAGGGATAAATCCCACTTGGTCATGGTGAATAATCGTTTTAATGTATTGTTGGATCCTATTGGCTAGTATTTTGGTGAGAATTTTTGCATTCATATTCATCAAGTATATTGGTCTGTAATTCTCTTTTTTGATGGGGTCTATGTCTGGTTTTGGGATCAGGGTAATGGTGGCCTCAGAAAATGAGTTTGGAAGTTATCCTTCCATTTCTATTTTTTGGAACAGTTTCAGGAGAATAGGTATTAATTCTTCTTGAAATGTTTGGTAGAATTCCCCTGGGAAGCCATCTGGCCCTGGGCTTTTGTTTGTTGGGAGATTTTTGATGACTGCTTCAATTTCCTTAGTGGTTATAGGTCTGTTCAGGTTTTCTATTTCTTCCTGGTTCAATTTTGGTAGTTGATACATCTCTAGGAATGCACCCATTTCTTCAAGGTTATTTAATTTGCTGGCACCGAGTTGCTCATAATATGTTCTTATAACTGTTTGTATTTCTTGGGTGTTGGTTGTGATCTCTCCTCTTTCATTCATGATTTTGTTGATTTGGGTCATTTCTCTTTTCTTTTTGAAAAGTCTGGCCAGGGGTTTATTAATCTTGTTAATTCTTTCAAAGAACCGGCTCCTAGTTTCGTTGATCTGTTCTACTGTTCTTTTGGTTTCTATTTCATTGATTTCTGCTCTGGTCTTTATGATTTCTCTTCTCCTGCTGGGTTTAGGCTTTATTTGCAGTTTTTTCTCTATCTCTTTTAGGTGTAGGGTTAGGTTGTGTATTTGAGACCTTTCTTGTTTCTTGAGAAAGGCTTGTATTGCTATATACTTCCCCCTAGGACTGCCTTTGCTGTAGCCCAAAGATTTTGAACAGATGTGTTTTCATTTTCATTGCTTTCCACGAATTTTTGTAATTCATCTTTAATTTCCTTGTTGACCCATTCATTCCTTAGTAGGATACTCTTTAGCCTCCATGTATTTGAGTTCTTTCCAACTTTCCTCTTGTGATTGAGTTCTAGTTTCAAAGCATTGTCGTCTGAAAATATGCAGGGAATAATCCCAATCTTTTGGTACCGGGGAGACCTGATTTGTGACCTAGGATGTGATCAATTCTGGATAATGTTCCATGGGCACTAGAGAAGAAAGTGTATTCCATTGCTTTGGGATGGAATGTTCTGAATATGTCTGTGAAGTCCATTTGGTCCAGTGTGTCAGTTAAAGTCTTTATTTCTTTGTTGATCTTTTGCCTAGATGATCTGTCCATTTCAGTCAGGGGGGTGTTAAAGTCCCCCAATATTATTGTATTGTTGTCAATGTTTTTCTTTGGTTTTGTTATTCATTGCCTTATATAACTGACTGTTCCCATGTTAGGGGCATAGATATTTACAATTCTTAGATCTTCTTGTTGGATAGACCCTTTAAGTAGGATATTGTGTCCTTCTTCATCTCTTATTACACCCCTTGTGTTAAAATCTTATTTGTCTGATATAAGGATTGCTACCCCAGCTTTCTTTTGGTGTCCATTAGCATGGTAAATGGTTTTCCACCCCCTCACTTTCAATATGGGGCTGTCTTTGGGTCTAAAATGAGTCTCTTGCAGACAGCAAGTTGATGGGTCTTGTTTTTTAATCCAATCTGATAGCCTGTGTCTTTTGATTGGGGCATTGAGCCCATTTACATTCAGGGTAACTATTGAAAGATATGAATTTAGTGCCATGGTATGGCCTGTAAGGTGACTGTTACTGTATATTGTCTGTGTTCCCTTCTGATCTATGCTGCTTTTTGGCTCTCTCTTTGCTTAGAGGACCCCTTTCAAGATTTCTTGTAGGGCTGGTTTCGTGTTTGCAAATTCCTTTAGTTTTTGCTTTTTAATCTCTCCAAATATTTTCAATGACAGCCTAGCTGGATATAGTATTCTTGGCTGCATATTTTTCTCATTTAGTCCTCTGAAGATATCATGCCGGTCCTTTCTGGACTCCCAGGTCTGTGTGGATAGGTCTGTTGCCAATCTAATATTTCTAGCATTGTAGGTTACATATCTCTTCTTCTGAGCTGCTTTCAGGATTTTCTCTTTTGTCTCTGAGACTCGTAAGTTGTACTATTAGATGTCGGGGTGTTGACCTATTTTTATTGATTTTGAGAGGGGTTCTCTGTGCCTCCTGGATTTTGATGCCTGTTTCCTTCCCCACATTAGGGAAGTTCTCTGCTATAATTTGCTCCAATATACCTTCTGCCCCTCTCTCTCTTTCTTCTTCTTCTGGGATCCCAATTATTCTAATGTTGTTTTGTCTTATCATATCACTTATCTCTCGAATTCTGCCCTCGTGATCCTGTAGTTGTTTATCTCTCTTTTTCTCAGCCTCTTTATTTTCCATCATTTGGTCTTCTATATCGCTGATTCTCTTCTGCCTCATTTATCCTAGCAGTTAGTGCCCCCATTTTTGATTGCACCTCATTAATATCCTTTTTGATTTCAACTTGGTTAAATTTTAGTTCTTTTATTTCTCCAGAACGGGTTTCTCTAATAACTTCCATGCTTTTTTCAAGTCCAGCTAGTAATTTTAAAATCATGATTCTGAACTCTAGGTCTGACATCGTACTAATGTCCCTATTGAGTAGGTCCCTGGCAGACGGTACTACCTCTTGTTCTTTTTGCTGAGGTGATTTTTTTCGTCTTGTCATTTTGTCTCTCAGACAAACCGTCTGAGACGAGAATCTCGTCTCTCAGAGAAGAATAGATAAATGAGAGAACAAAATGCTAACAGGTTAACAATGTCCCCAGCAAATATACTCCATACAAATCAGAAAAGACCTGAAACCAGGGGAAAAGAAAGGGAAAGAAAGAAAAAGGAAAGAGAAAAAAAAGATAATGAAAAAGATAAAAACAAACAAAAACAGAACAAAACAAAAAGAAACAGAATATGATCAAATATGATCAGGCTAGTGTATAGATCAGTGCCACACACTAGATTTGGGGCATATTTTGGTCTGTTAGAAGAAAATGCCTCCTAAAATTTTAAAGGAAGAAAGACTTATATAATGTACAAAATAAGTGTTGATACAATGAAGGGATGGAAGATGAGTGTAAAGATGAAAATTATAAAAGATTTTATAAAAGGAATTGATAAGTAGATGTTTGAACAAAGAAAGATTTAAAAAAAAGAAAAGAAAAGAAAGGGAGAGAATGTGATCAGGCAGGAGAGTAGAACAAAGCCATACACTAATGATTTAGGGTATATTTTGATCTGTTAGAAGAAACTGTATCTCAAAATTTTAAAGAGAGAACAACTATATATATATACCAAAAATAAGGTTAACTACTATGAAGGGATAGAATATGACTCTTAAAATGAAAAATAATTTTTTTTTAAAAAAAGGGATAAGATGTTGGTTGAAAATGGAAAAAGAAAAATTCAAAAAAAAAACAGTTAAAAAATTAACTTTGAAAAACTAATGTATCATGGTAAAAAAGCCATGAATTCTATGTGCAGTATTCCCCTAGCGCTGGAGTTCTCCTATTCTCCTTGATCGGTAAACTTGGTCTTGGCTTGCTGGCTGTTAGTGCTGATCTTCTGGGGGAGGGGCCTGTTGCAGTGGTTCCCAGATGTCTTTGCTGGAGGCGGAATTGTTCCACCCTTGTCATCCCAGCTAAGCAGTCTGCTCGGGTTTGCTCTCAGGAGCTTTTGTTCCCTGCAAGCTCTCGGTACAGCTTTGGAGGACCAGAGTGAAAATGGCAGCCTCCCAATCTCCACCCAGACGAGCTGAGAACTCGGGGCCCCGCTCCTCAGTGCACCCCCATAGAAAAGCAGTCACTCCCGTCTCCCCAGTCTCTGGCCGCACTCTGTGCTCACCTGGCCTGTAACCCAGCATTTCTATCTCTGGCACCCGACCCCGTGTGGAGTCTCCAAACCCAGCAGATCCCTGCGGTGCGCTCCCGTGCTGCTCCTCCCAGGAGAGGAAGGGGAGTCTCCCCGGATCTGCCGCTTGTTGGGTCCCTGCTGGAGGAGCAGTGGCCCGACTGGGCCGCAGATCACAGTCTATGGCAACCCCGAGCTGAGAGCCTGCGCCTCCGCTCTGTCTCTGCAGCCGGCTTCCCTGCTCCGATACCTGGGAGCTCTGCCGCACTCAGGCACCCCCGGTCTTTCCGTGACCCCGAGGGTCCTGAGACCACACTGTCCCGCGAGGGTTCCACCCCCGCTTAGCCACTGGAGCAACTTCCCTCCGCGGAGCCGACTTCTAAAAGTTCCGATTCTGTGCTCCGCGGCTCTAGCACTTGCCAGAAGCGGCCGGCGGAGGCCCCCTCCCCCGCCGTCTATCCTCCCGAATATCGCCTCGGATTCACTTCTCCGCACATCCTACCTTCCAGAAAGTGGTCGCTTTTCTGTTCAGAGAGTTGTTGCTATTCTTTTCCTCGATCTCCTGTTGAGTTCGTAGCTGTTCAGAATGGTTTGATCCCTAACCAGCTGAATTCCTGAGACCAGATGAAATCCAGGTCTCCTACTCCTCCGCCATCTTGCTCCGCCCCCTGTCTATCAGTCTTTAAGAGCACCTTCAAATAACACTCTACTGTTTCTTACTAGTTGCAAGGCCCATATTTTAAAGTATTCCCAATTCTTCTCTCCTGTTTTTCATGGCATTGCTGTTGTTCATTTCACTTAGATATACACTATATATACCCAATTTATCATTTAAATGGTTGTTTTATCCTAAAAATGCAAAAACTAATTTTATTTTACCTATGTATTCCTCTTCCAGTATTCTTTCTTCATGGGCCCTCCAGTTTTTGACCCATATCACTTTACTTCTCCCTGAAGATCTTCTAACATTTTTTGAAGGGTATTTTCATGAGTAATAAATTCCCTCAGTTTCTCTTTTGTCTGAAAAGTCTTTATCTCTTCTTTATCCTTTGAAGATATTTTTTCTGAATATAGAATATGAGGAGGGTGTGTGTGTGTGTGTGTGTGTGTGTGTGTGTGTGTGTGTGTGTTTATCATCCCTTGTTTCTACTTCCTACATCCTTCAAGAGAACCACATTATCTTCTTACTTACTGCTCATTCTTCTCAGATACAGATTCATTTAACTTAATGAAGTTATTATGTTTCATCAAGACCCCACCATTTCACAGTAAGAAGTTCTCACCTACCCCCAGTGCATTTGGTCTGACATATTGCCTAAAGTAAACTTGCAGTAGTGTTATTTCAATGTTAGATAACACAAATTTTAGATTTCATGTCATTTTTTTACTGAATCTTTTGCTTCATGACCACATAGAGTTCTTACAGTAAATTTAGAGATATATACCTTTGTCCATTCTCTTTATAGGAATAGAATCTGAGATGGTTTGTGAGGTAGCAATGAGTCTGTCTTATTCTGATGTTAAACAACTGTTACTGAAATTAAATCCTTAAATTGTTTGAACATTGAATTGCATACTTCTTAAAACTCTCTAGGCAATAATTTAATCTTGAGAAATGAATTTTAACTAAGATAGTTTAAATATGTGTATTTAGATATGGACTGTGTTTTAACTTTAGTATATCCCTGTGATGACTTTTCTCATTTTTCTGTACAAAACTAATTTTCAGCCTTTTTGTGACTCCTCTGTGCCCTAGAAGGCTGACTGTTAGATATTTTGTTCATTGGTTGTAGTTTTGGCCAAAAGGTAGGGTGGGAGAGACAGCTTAGGATACACTCCATCTGTTCTGTCCATGCTAGGCCACTGTTTTGTCAATGGCTGCATTTTCTATGACCACAGTGACATTTGAGTGGCCCCATTTCCATGGCTGTAACTATTACTCACCTCAGATAAAAGTAGTCTCTATCCCGCAAAGCTAAGTATGGTAATAGCTTCTAGTTATTGCTAGTCCCTGGGGGTTTCACTTTCCTTTCAGTTCCACTCTTCCTCAACTACAATAAACAGCAAATTCATTAAATTATCTTTAAATAAATTTTATTGTGCCATCTATTTCCTTTCAGACCTGACAAGATTAACATACATATTAACTAATTTAACTAAATCAGACTAGTGTGATATTTTATTAATTATATGTTATTAAGTGATAGGAAGCAGTTCAGTAAATCATTATTAGGATTTTATTACTACCTGGATTATTAGCAGAGAATTTGACAATGACCGCCTATTCACCTTCCTTTCTCCTCTTAAGCTATTTTAACATAAGTAGCTAAAATTTGAGAAAAGGAAGGTATGGTATTCTGAACCTAGAAATACGTATGGACTGCTATGGTGGGCTTTACATTGATTACATTAGTATATAATTAGAAGCAAACTTCTTAGACTCTATCTAATTAAGGTATATGGGGTTTTGCACAGCTGAGATGGTCAATAAAGGGCTTTTAATAAACAACTCTTTCAATATAAGTCACATCTCTCCTATGAAGGGGAATTCCTGATCTATGAGAATCTTCTACTACAAAGGTGTTTGTCAAGAAGCAGAAAGCAGGGAAGTGATTATCACTCCCTATTTGTTTCTTTTGTATACACATAAAATACAAATTTTCTCTTCTTTTTAAAATCCCAGTTTATTACAAAGCACTAACTTCCATTGTTCAATGAGCCTGGGCTAGAAACGTTTAAATTGGTTGTAGATATACAAAGTTACCTGGCAAGTGTGTCTAAAGCTTAATGCATGATGCAGTGGCTATGATTCATTCCTTCTACATTATAGTGATGAGATATTTGAAATACGGGTACATTTTCTTCACAATGAACAATTATTTAAAACCACAGAAACAGAATTAAGTTTTGTTGATCCCCAGTGCTTTATTTCACCACAGGCATCAAAATAGTAGCACTTAGTCTCTGACATAAATCAATAAAAACAAATTACTCATTGTCCCCACTTGGTAATGCATGATTCTAATGGATTCTAAAATAATTTGACAAATCAGAGAAGCTATAGTGGCATGAAAACTTAAAGAATTAATAACTAAAATTATAAATTCATAAAATATATATAGTGTTTATTACTACTTAATGTGACTAAATTATCATATAGATAAAATATAATTTCCTGTAGGGCCTCTGTATTTGCAGGTTTAAAATACATTTTTGTTTTCAGATATTCTCAATAAACCCTGAGCCAGTCTTCTCTTGCTTCCTAGGTAGGTGATGGCATTTGTTAATATGCTCTTTTACTTTTATATTTAGTACGTTCAGTGTCATAGTCATAGATGTGTGTTGTCACCTTTTCTAAATGAAATTCAGCAGCAGCAGTTATTTCCAAATGGTATTGACCAAATGCCAGAAATTCATAAAAGACAAGAGGTAAATGAAGCAATTAAAAAAAAAAAGGACAAGGGGAACTGATAACAGAGCATGTCATACCCATCTTAGGATTTTTGACAAATGTAGCTGTCACGCTGGACCTCTGCCCATGGAAAACTGAATTTTCTTTTCTTAAAAAAACTTTTAATCTTTCCATTTCTTTTCCTCACTTTTGCATTGTTTCCTGCATCTTTTAAATTCTCTCTTTCTCTTTTACTAATAAAATGTCTTCAAAGCTTTCAGCCTACTCTTCCAAAAAAACTGACACTTTCTAAGACACTACTCTGCCAACTATGCTCAATGTTTCCCTTGATGTTTCTGTTCCACAGAGAATTCTCTACAGAGTCCTGTTGAGATTCATACTTCCATATTTGAAACCTTGTTCCACTTGCATGGGGCTTAAAAACTTTCACCATGTAACTTTCTTTCCTAGAACTTTGTTTTTCTACAACTTTATTTTTCTGGGACATCGTCAGTATAGCCTTTCTCTCAGATGTCTTCCCTGTGAAATCACTCAACAATTGTTTCTGTTTTAAAGTAAAATATATTTCTTTAAAGTCACTTTTGTTTCCCAAATCATTGAACGAGAGCCACAACAAATAAGATATCCATACTAGAGACTATAAGTTTAAACATTTAGAAAATGCCACATGTTTTAGCTTTTAGTTCATATCCCAATTAGACTGAAGCAGCTTATGTAATGGGTTTTGTATTCTCCTTTGGGCAAGATATTTATATACTGCCAGACTATGGGATGAGAAATAAGAGACTTCGGGCTATTCAAGGTAACTGATAACTGATTGGATTCTCCAGGAATTACTGAAGACTCATTCTATGTAGTTTTGTTTTAATGAGCAACTTACACATCTTCTTCAAAAATGGAATATGAGAATGTATCTTAAAAGATCCAGTTATTCTATGAAAGATACTTTGTATTTATGACTTCATTAATATGCATAAAGTTACACATATCCAACAAGTAAATTCCACAAATACTTGTGTCTCATGGATTAGTAAAAAACATTCCATAATCTGCAATATTAAGTAGTGTCCTTTCCACATTGGGAAATGTAAAAAATGAAGAAGACATGGTATAAAATTGTAGTTATTCAAATTGGCAAGCTTCTTTTTTTTTTTAAGATTTTATTTATTTGACACAGAGAGAAAGACAGCGAGAGAGGGAACATAAGCAGGGGGAGTGGGAGAGGGAGAAGCAGGCTCTCCGCGGAGCAGGGATCCCGATGCAGGGCTCGATCCCAGGACACTGGGATCACGACCTGAGCCAAAGGCAGACGCTTAACGACTGAGCCACCCAGGCGCCCTGTGAGCTTCTTTTTTGATGAGAATTTTTTTTTTTCCGCAAAAACATAAACCTTTGTTCACACAAATACGCTTCTGCTTCGATGGTGGAGAATGCCTATATAGAATAACACTCTCCTGGGCATTGTGAGTGTTAGTCGCAGTGAGGTGAAGTGCATAATTTTCCTGCATTAGAATTTAAGTTTTACATAAAAGGTCAGTCATATATTTCCAAGTAGGAGAGCCTACAACTGGAAAGGGAGAGAAAAGATGGGGTGGGGTCAAGATAAATAATGTTAAACTCATTCTCTATTCCCTAACGGGGTATCCCTTGATGTGGCTAGGCTTGTTAGTAATCTGTCTGCCACATGAACATCGGCCATAATATATTGCTCCAAATCTCTGGGCATTAATTGTAGGTATGCAGCCAACTTCTTAGACTTGCCTTAACTCTAGTGAAACAGAAATTCAGCAGCTAGCATGGAGTTAAGGGCATATCTGTTACTAAATCTTCACGATGAATCCTGATGATATTTATTTGTCCATGAAAAACTCCTACATTAATGATTAATATCATTTAATTATTCATCTTCCATATTATTTTGTAAATGTGCTAAACTCAGTCTTATTTCTAGTACTCTCTTTTTCCCAAATTCAATGACTACTTTGTAGACGATATTTGTCTTTTTTCGTTTATGTTAATATAATTAATTTACTCCTTAATAAGAAGTTCAGACTTATAAAAATTATCAAGCAATAAATAAAATATCAAAACCAGAAATAAATGAATCAGGGCAAGCCAGTCTCCTAGAAGTCACCAGTGATTCTACAAGTAACATTCCAGAAACCCATATAAATAAAGGGAGATAAAGGGAGGGGAAAGGATTAAAGGAAGAGGGTTTTTAAAGAACGAAATAATGATGTGTATGTATTTAAAAGTTTATATATTGAACATATTTGCATTTAAGAAGAGAAAAATAAACAGAAGGATTTCCAAAATATATGCAAACGTTGCTTCATTTTATAGAATACCAGTTATTTCAGATAATTTCTACTGAGGTTATAAAAGTTACTGGAAGCACTGATATTTTAGAGTTTTAACATCTTTATTTTAAACCATGTTTCTATATTAGATATTGACAAATGGTTCTGCATTATATTTTAGAGAGCAATACTTGATTCTAAGGTCTTTGTGTTATTTTTTCTTTCATATGGATGAGAAGTATATACAAATTTGGCTTTAGTAAAGTCCCCAGTTTTTGAAAACTTTTTGTTTGAAATGGAATGCTCACCGACAATTTTGTTACAACAGTGTAGTAATTGTGTACTGAAGATATTAATTTATAGAGGTGACTAAGCAATGATATGGAGAAGGTGATGCCTTTGTAAGGAAAGTTTTCTTACATTTCCTAAGAGGAAGGAGCACATTATGCCATGCAGGGACACATGGGGAACCATGAGGTTTGGGAAAGAAATAGAAAGAAGTGAGGGGAAGCTTAAGCCAGAGTTTTTATTCAAGTTTCTGCAGGAATGGCAAAGGAGGGCATGAGAAACTGGTTAGGACTGGGTAGTTTGAATAATGTATGTGGGCTCTGGGCTATAGATGTGGTTTCTAGTGGTTTAGTAGATGATCCTGGGTGATTTAGGGCGGGAGAAACATTGGCTTGGAATGTGAGAGTTAGATAAGAGGGTGGTTCAGATTATGGGCTCTGGTTGTCAGGGGAGATACCTATCCTCTTGGTTGTTAGTTTGGCCCTGTTATTAATGAAACCCAAATATACAATACAGAATCTAAGAAAACAGAACAGATTGTTCTGCATAACTGAGTGTTTTATTTCAATTTACTTTTTCTTTTTCTCTATAATAATTTTGACTCCTATTTTCAATAAGGACTCAGTTATGAAATGATCAATGAATAATTTATTTATGCATTTGGTCTTTAATAGTCAGATAAAAGTCTGAGGCAGACAAATAGTTAAATTATAGTGGGTTAGATGTAGGCATTTATTTATTCCATCAGAGAAAGTTACTGTAGTAACCATTTGGAATAAAAGGTCAAGAACACTCAAAGACAAATAGGTTAGTAGAACATAGCAGAAGAGGTGTCATGAGAATTTTAGAAGCTAGAAACTAAATATGCGAAGTTATCTGACGTGAGAGAAAGATGCAATCTAAGCTGACAAGATCTGGGAAAGAAGCCATAGGAAATAAGGCAATTTGCCCAACAAGCATGATCAGAAATGGAAGATGCCAAATTCTTAATTTATGAAGATTGAATTCAAATTTAGATGAACCCAGACATGTTGACTTCGTTTTTAATACAAATTAGTTAATTTTTGCTTGTTTGTTTGCTGGGCTGGGGGATTTTATTTTAATTTCATTATAGGTAACATACAGCGCTGTATTAGTTTCAGGTGTACAATATAGTGATTCAACAGTTCCATACATTACTCAGTCCTCATCAAGACAAGTGCGCTCCGAATCCCCTTCACCTATTTCACCCATCCCCCACCCACCTCCCCTCTGATAACCATCTCTTTGTTATCTATAGTTAAGTGCCTTTTCTTGGTTCTCTCTCTCTCTCTCTCCCCCCCATTCTCTCTCTTTCTTTTTTCATCTTTATTTATTTGTTTTTTGTCTTAAATTCCACATATGATTGGAATCATATGGTATTTGTCTGTCTTTAGCTGGCTTATTTCTCTTAGCATTATTCTCTCTAGATCCATCCATGTTGCTGCAAATGGCAAGATTTCATTCTTTTTTGTGATTGAATAATATTTTCTTGTGTGTGTATATATATATATATATATATATACATATACACACACACCACCTCTTCTTTATCCATTCATCTATCAATGGACACTTAGGTTTCTTCCATAGTTTGGCTATTATAAATAATGCTGCATTAAACATAGGGGTGCACATATCTTTTCAAATTAGTGTTTTTGTGTTCTTTGGGTAAATACCCAGTAGTGGGATTACTGGATTGTAGGATAGTTCTATTTTTAATTTTTTTGAGGACCCTCCATACTGTTTTCCACAGTAGCTACACCAGTTTGCATTCCCACCAATAGTGCATGAGGGTTCCTTTTTCTCCACATCCTCACCAACAGTTGTTGTTTCTTGAGTTTTTTTTATTTTAGCCATGCTCACATGAGGTATGAGGTGGTATCTCATTGTGGTTTTGATTTGCATTTCCTGATGATGAGTGATGTTGAGCATCTTTTCATGTGTCTGTTGGCTATCTGTATGTCTTCTTTGGAGAAATGTCTGTTCATGTCTTATGCTCATTTTCTTAATTGGAGTATCTATTTTTTGGGTGTTGACTCATGTAAGTTCTTTATATATTTTGGATACTAAGCCTTTATTGGATATGTCATTTGCAAGTATCTTCTCCGATTCAGTAGATTATCTTTTAGTTTTGTTGGTAGTTTCCTTTGCTGTGCAGAAGCTTTTTATCACAATTTCAAACTTCAAGTTATATTACAAGGCTGTAGTAATCAAAACAGTATGGTACTGGTACAAAAAATAGCCACATAGATCAATGGAACAGAATAGAAAGCCCCCAAATAAACCCACAATTATATGGTCAATTAATCTTATACAAAGGAGACAAGAATATGAGTGGAAAAAAGACAGTCTTTTCAACAAATGGTGTTGGGAAAACTGGACAGTTACATGCAAAAAAAATGAAACTGGATCGCTTTCTTACACCATACACAAAAATAAATTCAAAATGGATTAAAGACCTAACTGTGAGACCTGAAACCATAAAAATGCTAGAGAAGAACACAGTCAGTAATTGTTCTAACACTGAGTATAGCATCATCCTTCTAGCTATGTCTCCTGAGGCAAGGGAAAAGCAAAAATAAACTATTGGGACCAAATCAGTTAAATTCTTAAATGCCTGCCTCTAAACCAGGAAGCCAAGTGAAAATAAATGTGCAAACCTAGCCAAATTTTGGAGGTTCAATTTTTTTAATAGAAACTGTTTGTTTCCTTTTTTTAAATAAAGATTTATTTATTTAGTTTAGAGAGAAACAGAGCATGGGGACGAGGGGCAGAGGGAGAGGGAGAGAGAATCCTCAGGCAGACTCCCTGCTGAGCATGGAACCCGATGCAGGATTCGATCTCATCACCCTGAGTGGAAACCAAGAGTCAGATGCTTAACTGACTGAGCCACCCAGGCGCCCCTGCATGTTTAGTTTTTGTAAAATAAAGCAAAAATGTAGTTAAGGAAAGGAGCTATGTGGGGAAAAGTTAAAAGGAGATCAAATGAAGAATGAGATCTCAGTCCCATTTTTCTTCTTATAATGCAGAATATGGCAGCCAGGTTTTTATACCAGACTAAGTTAGGATTACCTACTTTAAAAAACCTAAATGCCCTATAGGAAAAGATAATGACCAGAATGAATTTGGGGACAATTAAAAAGTCATATAGCAAAGCCCCTGACAGCATATCTTTACAGTGTTTTTGTTGTATATGTAGGCAAAGAATGATACATCACTAAGTTTCAGAGAATAATATCAAATGTTAAAGAGAAAAGGGAATTTTGCTTCTACCTATGATATAGCAATTTGATAGAAAGCAATAATCAAATCAAACAGAAACAAACAAAATTTCATAAAATGCAGGGTTAAACAAAATCCCACAGAGAAGTAAAAATCAGTGAGATAAACAAATGTTCTGAAAATCATTTCCCCGGAGGTATTTGTGAATTTATAAGGTGCATTTCACCAGGAGCCAAGAGGTCAAAGCTTTTCACAGTCACATGGAATGATAAAGCAAAAAATGGAGTTTGGGCTACCAGAAAAGAGCCAGTATGATACACCCAAGAAGTGATGAGATTTAGAATCCATTACGTTAGAGAATTATATTGAACTTTTTAGATTAAGTCCTCTAAGAATAATGAAAAAAATACAAATTAACCAAAACATAAAGAGAAAATCTGCAATAAAAACTGTACTGGATTATTTTTAAATAAAATGTCTTAATATCACAATATGCCATCTATTTCAAAACCAGTATTTTGATAAAATTATATAAGAGCCTTTTCCTCTAAATTATTCTCAGTGGGAGAAGTGTCATGATCACATTGTAGAAAATATGTGATGGGAGGTGTTACTATGGCCATCTCTGGAAAACACAATATGCCACCTGGAGCAAACTGCACTATAATAGTTCATACTTTCAGAGAAACATCTCTTCGACGCTAGTAGACTATGAGTTGCCAGATGGCAATTGATTGAAGCTGAGCATAGTGAACACAATATTTCCTAACCAATCATATAATAAATTGAGGCACATCAACAAAAGTTCATCATCAAGTAAAATTTGTGTATTTAGAATCAATCTTGAATAATTATCTAATGCAAGAGTCATCTGCATTAGCAGAAAGCCCACACTCTATGATGATAAGTTTTATGCATCAACTTGTCTAGGCAATAGTATCCAGTTATTCAAAGACTAATCTAGATTTTTCCGTGAAAGTATTTTTTGTGTGCTTCTACAATCAGTTGACTTTATTTTTTTATTTTATCTTTTGTGTGTGCTGAGTCCTTTTATTTTTGAACCAGTTATCCTGAAACAAAGGCAGTCTTTCTTGTTTCAATTATATTAAATATTCACATTATTTATTAAAGGAGGAATATGTAATATTTATTTATTTATTTTTATTATTATGTTCAGTTAGCCAACATGTAGTACATCATTAGTTTTTGATGTACTGTTCAACAATTCAGTGTGTTCAACAACACCTAGTTCTCATCACAACACATGCCCTCCTTAATACCCATCAGTTGACTTTAAATAAGATTATCTTTGATAGTGTGGATGGGCCACCTTCATTTAATTAAAGGACCTTAAGAGCAAAAACTGACCTTTCTAGAGAATAGAGTTATTTTAAGGAATGGGCTCTTGCAATTGTAGAGTGGTGGTAAATTTGAAATCTATAGCACAGGCCACAGAATGAGTTAAAAAGTGAATTCTGCAGTCTTGAGACACAATCTCTTCTCCAGAAAGTTCAGTTCTTGCTTTTAAGGACTTTCAACTTACTGGATTGGTTGTTTTTTCTCTGGAGAACATTGATTTATATGCACTCCTAATAATTCCTGGCAAACAAGCTAATGGTATTTCCTAAAGGGAGGATCCTAATCTATGGAATAAATTATTCTCTTCAGATTGTACCTAATTTGCCTAGAATTACTTATGTTCAAGGAATTTAGAATCAAATAATATATGGGTCATGGCTTACTGAAAAATCTTATCTAAGCTGTGGAACTGAGTAAAACATACTCAGTAAGTAAAAGTAAAGATACTTAATAATGGATAAGTGTCATTTTACACCAAATGGGAAACCCATATCTTAATCTGAGACATAGTAAATCCTCACACAAGAATAGATAGAGTGAACTGAATTGGCAGTTCTCTTCTTTTTCCTTTTCCCCTGTGGCTTGTAGTTATTTCTATACCTAAACAATTAGTAAAGCTTAGGACTAGATTCATGTAAATCTAATTGGATAATCTTTGATAATCCCTTCTTTGTGTAATCACATGTGATTAATTTAGAAATTTTAAAAACTAAAGGGAGGCATGTATAAAAAACCTAAAACCCCATTCAATTCTATTTTTAGTGTATAATCTGTATTATAATTATTGTGATGTCATTTATTTTGTTCTATGCAATACTGCCACTGAGCATTATGTAACAGTCAGCATTATGATAATCACATAAAACTATTTCAAATGAAATATGAGATAAGTTTGTTAATGTCCTCTGTATTTCAGACTAAGTGACAAAAATAATTTGCAATTTATGATAAACCATCCATTAAAAATTCAGTGTTTTGATGAAGTTATGTAATGGCCTCTTTCTCTAACTTCTCATACTTGCTGCATTCCTAAAAAATGTATTTGAATATTCAGTTTCTCTCTCCACCTACAACTCTTGATAAGTCTTGAGTTCTTCTAGTTATCAGGGAAAATCTATTACTGGTATAACCTATTTTCAGGTTGAATGAGTACATTGGATAATTTAGAATAATTATTTAAATACTTAATTTTTTTTTACCTCTAAATGATCTGTAGATGATTCTGAAATGACCAACAGACTACTTTATTTTCCCTTATTTTATTTCTTGGTTAGTTGAATAAGAAAAAGTAGATTAAAGAGTTGTAAATTTATCTATAAAACCTAAATTGACATTGGATTCAATGGATACTTTCTCTAAAAAATGAAAATATGCTACTGTTTTCTAATAAATATATTATTTAAATGTATTTAATAAAATTTGAATTTATTCCAAATAAATGTTTAGTAAGAGCAAAGTTGAAAAACAAAACTTTTTCTTGTTCAATATTTTCATTTCTATAGAAACTATAAAAATAAGCCAATATTTTATTTTTTCCACAAGTGAGTTGGCCATCTAAATTACTTGCTTGTGGTTTTTCAGACACTAATTTTAGTATATTTAACCAAATGTGGGTATACCTACCAAAGAATTATATAAGCACTAAGAAGTAGATTTAAAAACAAAACAAAACAAAAATGCCAAATCTTGTTGAATAGCATTTTCCTGAATTCTATACAATGACTATAATAAATATTCTTGTCAATGTTCATAAATAAGGTAACTACATAACTTATTCAGTATTGTTTCGCAGACACTATGATAAAAATAATGTGGTTTCCTATTCCCAAGCATATGCTTTATATTCTTATTTTTTCTCTGAAAATGCTTACATTTAGAAGATTCCATTTATATACCTGTTAAATGTAATATATCACTTTCATTAAATTTTGAACATGGTTAAATGTGTTTTTTGGCTTAGTGAATATTTTAATATCTTTTATTCTTTTTCTTTTTACAAAAAGGAATTACTTTTTATAAAATGATGTGCAAAATGAGACCACATGGACAGACTAAGGCAATGTTTGCAGTAATTTATCCACTCTCTAGCTTACAAATCATGTTAAACCAGTCAAAGTGGCAGAACCCTCTTAAAATAATGCATTATTTGAGAATATATATCTAGATACTTTATCTAATACTTTGCAAAAAATATAGCTATATTATTTTTGCTTCAAGTCATGAACTAAGGCAGTTTCTTCTTCATTTGGTCCTATAATTATAATGGCATACTAATCTGTAGTTATAACTCTTGTTATTTTGAAAAGCAGTGATTGCACATTGCACCTGTACATGACACAGGATAAGGCATTAACATATGAATTGAATAACCTGAAAATCAACAATAAAAATTAGAGGAAAATGCCCAGTGTAATTTTGAGGGGAATTTTGAGAATATTTTAACCAATAATCTTCTTTTATATCATAGTCAAAATTTGTAATTTTTGTTCTGTTGTATCAATGTTTTGATAGTTACAGGTTATAGGAATGACAAGCTCAAATATGCCAATGAGTTTCTGTCCAAAAAATAGTCTACTATCACTTCAAAAAACAACAACAAAAAGATCTTTTTTGAAAAATCCAAAGATCTAGCTTGGTTACCAAGAGATAACATGTTTTACATATAGAGAATAATAATTTTAATATCTCAAAATTTTTTCATGGTCTATAGAAATGTTGATTTATGTGCTTTCTCAGCTGTTTCTTACATATTTTTTTTAAAGATTTATTTTAAAGAGAGAGAGCATGCTCATGGGTGCAAGTGGGGAAGGGACAGAGGGGTAGAATCTCAAGCCGACTCCCCCGAGTGTGAGGGCTCAGATTTCAGGACCCATGAGACCATGTCCTGAACCCAAACCAAGAGTCAGACACTTAATCGATTGAGCCACCCACGTGCACTCCTATATACTTTCAATACATATGATTATTCTTGAGACTAAAACAAATCATGAATACGTTTATCTTTTTGCTCAGTTTGTCAAAATATAAAATATATAAAATCATATCTACAGCTATACATATTGATGTAATTAAGATATCGGTAAAATATTTGTGTTCATTTAGCTGTATTTATAAGACTTTCTGAGAAAATATTATTTGCTTCAATTATATTTTCGTAGTATAGTGCGTAATAATGTTCTCATTGTTTAAATTTTTGGATTGTGATCTTATATTCAGCAGTGCTTTGGGAATCATGCTATGTTGGGTTAATATGGATGACTTCAGAAGGGATCGACTACTTGTTTTTCAAATGCTGATGGGTACAGCATATATTGGACAGTTTTAATGATGTCATGGCCAGAGATCCCTGGACCAGAGACATAGTTTAAGTTTAAATCACAAAGTGGGAAGAGCAAGATGGCGGAGGAGTAGGAGACCTAAATCTCATCTGGTCCCAGGAATTCAGCTAGATAGGGATCAAACCATTTTGAACACCTACAAACTCAAAGGAGAGCAAAGAAAAGAATAGCAGCAACTCTCTGAACAGAAAAGCGACCACTTTCTGGAAAGTAGGATGTGCGGAGACATGAACCTGAGGAGATATTCAGGAGGATAGAGGGCAGGGGAGGGGGGCCTCCCTCAGCAGTTACTGGCAAATGATAGAGCAGCAGAGCACAAAATCGAAATTTTAGAAGTTGGCTCCACTGAGGGACCTTACTCCAGTGGCTAAGTGGGGGGGGGGGGGGGGGGGGAACCCCCCCGGGGACAGTGTGGTCTCGGAACCCTCAGGGACACAGGAAGAGTGGGGGTAACCAAGTGTGGCAGAGCTCCCAGGTACTGGAGCGGCTGTGGAGACAGAGCCGAGGTGAGGGCTCTCAGCTCAGGGTTGCCATAAATCGGGATCTGTGGCACAGTCGGGCCACCCCTCTTCCAGCAGGGACCCAACAAGCGGCAGATCCGGGGAGACTCCCCATCCTTCCCCCGGGAGGAGCAGTGCAGGAGCGCACTGCAGGGATCTGCTGGGTTTGGAGACTACACACAGGGTAGGGTGCCAGAGATAGAAACACTCAGTCACAGGCTGGGTGAGCACGGAGTGCGGCTGGAGACCAGGGAGACGGGAGTAATTGACTGCTTTTCTCTGGGGGCTCACTGAGGAGTGGGGCCCCGAGTTCTCTGCTCCTCCGTGTCCAGAGATTTGGAGGCCACTATTTTCACTCTCGTCCTCCAAAGGTGTATAGAAAGGTTGCAGGGAACAAAAGCTCCTGAGAGCAAACTGGAGCAGATTACTTAACCTGGCCCAGACAAGGGCGGGGCAATTCTGCTTCCAGCAAAGACATTTGAGAACCACTACCACAGGCCCCTCCCCCGGAAAATCAGCAAGAACAGCAAGCCAAGACCAAGTTTACCAATCAATGTGAATGGGAGAACCCCAGCGCTGGGGGAATACTGAACATAACATGCATGTTTTTTTCCCATGATACCTTAGTCTTTCAAAGTTAATTTTTTTAACTTTTTTCTTTTTTTTTTAATTTTTCTTTTTCCCTTTTTCAACCAACATCTTATCAATCCATTTTTTATAAAAAATCTTTTTTTATTTTTCATTTTTACAGTCATATTCTATCCCTTCATAGTAGTTAACCTTATTTTGGTATATATATATATATATATATATATATATATAAGTTGTTCTCTCTTTAAAATTTTGGGATACAGTTTCTTCTAACAGACCAAAATATACCCTAAATCTCTAGTGAATGGCTTTGTTCTAGTCTCCTGCCTGAACACATTATCTCCCTTTTTTTTAATCCTCTTTTTTCTTTTTTCAAACAACTTCTTAACAATTTCTTTTATAAAATCTTTTAGAATTTTCATCTTTACAGTCATATTCCATCCCTTCATCGTATTAACCCTTATTTTAGTACATATATAAGTTTTTCTTTCTTTACAAATTTGGGAAGCACTTTCTTCTAACAAACCAAAATACACCCAAAATCTAGTGTGTGGCAATGACCTATGCACCAGCCTGATCATATTTGATCATATTCTGGGTTTTTTTTTTGTTTGTTTGTTTTTATCTTTTTCTTTTTCGTTTTCTTTTTTTTTCTTTCTTTCCCTTTCTTTTCCCCCGGTTTCAGGTCTCTTCTGATATGTTTAGTGTATATTTTTCTGGGTATGTTGTTACCCTGTTAGCATTTTGTTCTCTCATTCATCTATTCTGCTCCAGACAAAATGACAAGATGGAAGAAATCACCTCAAAAAAAAGAACAACAGACAGTACCGAATGCCAGGGACTTAATCAATATGGACGTTAGTAACATGTGGGAACGAGAGTTCAGAATGACGATTTTAAATATACGAGCAGGGCTTGAAAAAAAGTATGGAAGATGTTAGAGAAACCCTTTCTCCAGAAATAAAAGAACTAAAATCTAACCAATTCAAAATAGAAAAGGCCATTAATGAGGTGCAATAAAAAATGGAGGCTCTAACTGCTAGGATAAATGAGGCAGAAGAGAGAATTAGTGATATAAAAGACCAAATGATGGAAAATAAAGAAGCTGAGAAAAAGAGAGATAAACAACTCCTGGATCACGAGGGCAGAATTCAAGAGATAAGTGATACCATAAGATGAAACAATCAATATTAGAAAAATTGGGATCCCAGAAGAAGAAGAAAGACGTGGGGGGAGAAGGTATATTGGAGCAAATTATAGCAGAGAACTTCCCTAATTTGGGGAAGGAAATAGGCATCAAAATCCAGAAGGCACAGAGAACCCCCCTCAAAATCAATAAAAATAGGTCAACACCCCGACATCTAATAGTAAAACTTACGAGTCTCAGAGACAAAGAGAAAATCCTGAAAGCAGCTGGGGACAAGAGATCTGTAACCTACAATGGTAGAAACATTACATTGACAACAGACCTATCCACAGAAACCTGGCAGGCCAGAAAGGACTGGCATGATATATTCAGAGCATTAAGGAGAAAAATATGCAGCCAAGAATATTATATACAGCTAGGCTCTCACTGATAATATAAGGAGAGATGAAAATCTTCCAGGACAAACAAAAACTAAAGGAATTTGCAAGCATGAAAGCAGGCCTACAAGAAATATTGAAAGGGGGCCTCTAAGCAAAGAGAGAGCCTAAAAGTAAACATAGACCAGAAAGGAACACAGACAATATACAGTAATAGTCACCTTACAGGCAATACGATGGCACTAAATTCATATCTTTCAATAGTTACCCTGAATGTAAATGGGCTAAATGGCCCAATCAAAAGACACAGGCTAGATTGGATTAAAAAACAAGACCCATTGATATGCTTTCTGCAAGAGACTCATTTTAGACCCAAAGACACCCCCACATTGAAAGTGAGGGGGTGGAAAACCATTTACCATGCTAATGGACACCAAAAGAAAGCTGGGGTGGCAATCCTTATATCAGACAAATTAGATTTTAAACCAAAGACTATAATAAGAGATGAGGAAGGACACTATATCCTACTTAAAGGGTCTATCCAACAAGAAGATCTAACAATTATAAATATCTATGCCACTAACATGGGAGAAGCCAAATATATAAGCCAATTAATAACAAAAGAAAAGAAGCACATTGATAACAATACAATAATACTGAGGGAATTTAACAACCCCCTTCACTGAAATGGAAAGATCATCTAAGAAAAAGATCAACAAGGAAATAAAGACTTTAAATGACACACTGGACCAGATGGACTTCACAGATATATTCAGAATATTCCATCCCAAAGCAATGGAATACACTTTCTTCTCTAGTGTCCATGGAACATTCTCCAGAATAGATCACATCCTAGGTCACAAATCAGGTCTCAACCAGTACCAAAAGATTGGGGTCATTCCTGCATATTTTCAGACCACAATGCTTTGAAACTAGAACTCAATCACAAGAGGAAAGTCAGAAAGAACTCAAATCCATGGAGGCTAAAGAGCATCTTACTAAAGAATGAATGGGACAGCCAGGAAATTAAAGAAGAATTAAAATTTCATGGAAACCAATGAAAATGAAAACACAAATGTTCAAAATCTTTGGGATGCAGCAAAGGTAGTCCTAAGAGGAAAGTATTTAGCAATACAAGCTTTTCTCAAGAAACAAGAAAGGTCTCAAATACATAACCTAACCCTACAGCTAAAGGAGCTGGAGAAAGAACAGCAAATAAAGCCTAAACCCAGCAGGAGAAGAGAAATAATAAAGATCACAGCAGAAATCAATGAAATAGAAACCAAAAGAACAGTAGAACAGATCAATGAAACTAGGAGCCTGTTCTTTGAAAGAATTAACAAGATTGATAAACCCCTGGCCAGACTTATCAAAAAGAAAAAAGAAATGACCTAAATAAATAAAATCATGAATGAAAGAGGAGAGATCACAACCAACACCCAAGAAATACAAACAATTATAAGAACATATTATGAGCAACTATACACCAGCAAATTCAATAAACTGGAAGAAATGGATGCATTCCTAGAGATGTATAAAGTACCAAAACAGAACCAGGAAGAAATAGAAAACCTGAACAGACCTATAACCACTAAGGAAATTGAAGCAGTCATCAAAAGTCTCCCAATAAACAAAAGCCCAGGGCCAGATGGCTTCCCAGGGAAATTCTACCAAACATTTAAAGAAGAATTAATACCTATTCTTCTGAAACTCTTCCAAAAAATAGAAATGGAAGGAAAACTTCCAAACTCGTTTTATGAGGCCAGCATTGCCTTGATCCCAAAACCAGACAAAGACCCCATCAAAAAGGAGAATCACAGACCAATATCCTTGATGAACATGGAGGCAAAAATTCTCACCAAAATCCTAGCCAATAGGATCCAACAGTACATTAAAAGGATTATTCCTCTCAACCAATTGGGATTTATCCCTGGTATGCAAGTTTGGTTCAACATCCACAAATCAATCAATGTTTCCATTAATAAAGGAAAGAACAATAACCATATGATCCTCACAATAGATGCAGAAAAAGCATTTGACAAAGTACAGCATCCTTTCTTGATCAAAACTCTTCAGAGTATAGGGATGGAGGGCATATACCTCAATATCATAAAAGCCATCTATGAAAATCCCACAGCGAATATAATTCTCAATGGGGAAAAAACTGAGAGCTTTCCCCTAAGGTCAGGAATGCGGCAGGGATGTCCACTATAACCACTGCTATTCAACATAGTATTAGAAGTCCTAGCCACAGCAATCAGACAACAAAAAGAAATCAAAGGCATCCAAATCGGCAAAGAAGAAGTCAAACTCTCACTGTTTGCAGATGATATGATACTTTATGTGGAAAACCCAAAGACTCACCCCCAAAACTGCTAGTACTCATACAGGAATTCAGTCAAGTGGCAGGATATAAAATCAATGCACAGAAATCAGTGGCATTTCTATACACCAACAACAATATAGAAGAAAGAGAAATTAAGGAGTCAATCCCATTTACAATTGCACCCAAAACCATAAGATACCGAGGAATAAATCTAACCAAAGAGGCAAAGAATCTGTACTCAGAAAACTATAAAATATTCATGAAAAAAATTGAGGAAGACACAAGGAAATGAAAAAAACGTTCCATGTTCATAGATTGAAAGAACAAATATTGTGAATATGTCTATGCTACCTAGAGCAATCTACACATTCAGTGCAATTCCTATCAAAATTCCATCAACTTTTTTCAAAGAAATGGAGCAAGGAAGATAGCAGGAAGGGAAGAATGAAGGGGGGGAAATCAGAGGGGGAGACGAACCATGAGAGATGATGGACTCTGAGAAACAGAGGGTTCTAGAGGGGAGGAGGGTGGGGGGATGGGTTAGCCTGGTGATGGGTATTAAAGAGGGCACGTACTGCATGGAGCACTGGGTGTTATACCCAAAGAATGAATCATGGAACATTACATCAAAAACTAATGATGTAATGTATGGTGATTAACATAACATAATAAAAAAAAAGTTTAAATCATAAACTTTTCAGGCATGAAACAAACAGTTTAGAAAGGAAGAATAATAATGTTTTCATATATAGATAGCCTCATTCTATATAGTAAATCCAAAGAATTTACAAAAAAAAAAAACCCTTTGATCATTGTACCATCTACATTTGACTCTAAGTGAATCCCAGAAATAAATGTAAAAGATAAGAGTGCCTGGGTGGCTCAGTGTGTTAAGTGTCTGACTTCGGCTCGGGTCATGATCTCGGGGTCCCGGGATCAAGCTCTGTGCGGGGTTTCCTGCTGGGCAGGGAGCCTGCGTCTCCCTCTGCCCCTCCCCTACTCATGCTCTTGCTCTCTCTCAAATAAATAAATAAAATCTTTAAAAAATATTAAAAATACGTGTAAAAGGTAAACTATAAGGGCTTAAAATAAAACATGGGAGAAAACCTTTGTGGCATTGTGTTCAGTATGAGTTTATCATATAGAAAACAAATGGCACAGACAATAAAAGAAAAAAATGACAAATTGTACTTATCATTATTTAAGAATTCTGCTTTGTGAAGGTACTTATGAAAATTTAAAGATGAGACAAAGATTTGGAGAAAACATTTGCAAAAGCTGTATTTAGTAGAATAATGGTATCTAGAATATATAAGAATATATAAAGACAAATATCTAATTAACAAATATGCAGAATATTTTGAGACACTTTTATATGGAAATACAAAAATGAAAAGGTACTCACATTATGAGTCATTAGGACAATTCAAATTAAAATCCCAATTAAATACCATTGCATACTCTGTATGAGGACTTTTATTAGAGAGTTCAACAATGTCAAGTGCCTATGACTGTGAAGTGTAATTGGGGTTCTCATATAATGCTGGTGAAACTGCAAAATAGTACAGTGACTTTGGAAAAATATTTGATGGGTTCTAAAAAGTTAAGCATTCCATTTAACAAATGGTTTATCCGTTCCACTCTTAGCTACTTATCCAAGAAAATGAAAATATATTCACCCAATGAAATGTATGTGATACTTCCTCTGTCATTTCTGATATTCGTGCTGTTTGCCCTCTCTTCCTTCTTTCTTAATTAGCCTGCCTAGAGGCTTATCAATTTTATGATCTTTTCAAAGAATTAGCTTTTGATTTAGTTTATTTATTTTCTCTGTTGATTTTGTGATTTAATTATCAAATTTTTCTGAATTTTATTATTTATTTTCTTGTTTGCTTAGCATTTAATTTGCTGTTCTTTTTTTAAAGATTTATTTCTTTATTTTAGAGAGGGAGCATGTGCAAGAGCGCGTGTGCTGGGGGGGTGTAGCAGAGGGAGTGAATCTTAAACCAGACTCCCCACTGAGCAGGGAGCCCAAGGCAGGGCATGATCTCAAGACCCTGAAATCATTACCCTGAGATCATGACCTGAGCCAAAATCAAGAGTCAGATATTTAACTGACTAAGCCACTCATGTACCCCTAATTTCTTATTCATTTTAAGGTGAAAGCAGATTACTGATTTTAGATTTTTAAGCTAATGTACGCATCCAATGCTAAAAACTTATCTTAAGCACTGGTTTTGCTTCATCTTACACATTTTACTAAGGTGTGTTTTTATTTACATTAAATTGAAAATATTTTTTAAAATTTCTCGAGATTTCTTTTTACCCATGTGTTGTCTAAACTCCACGAATTTTGGGATTTTCCACTTCATTCCCCATCATTGATTTCTAATTTAACTCTATTGTGGTCTGAGAACAGATGTTGTGTAATTTTTTTTTATATTTGTTAAGGTGTGTTGCATGCCCAGAATATGGCCCATCTTGATGAATGTTTTATGTGAGTATGAGAATATGTATTCTGCTGTTATTGGATATAGTCTATATATACCAATTATAACCAGTTGTTTGATGGCATTATTAAGTAGCATGTCTTTAGTAACAACATATGCTTTTAAGTTACAAGCATAAAATATTACAAAAAATATAGACTTTAAAAATCATTACACTTAACACCCTGCTTCTCATCTAGGTAATATTTCCCCACTGTTCTTTTGTGCTTTTACAATACTAGGAATTAATTTCCAGAAAAATTCATCCCCTATGGAAGCTATTGTATTTTCTTTTTACTAATGACTTTAATTTTTTAAGGCAGTGTTAGGTGCACAGCAAAATTTAGAAGAAGGTAGAGAGACTTCCCATATCCTTCTGCCTCACACATACATAGCCTCCACCATTATAAATATCCCACACAAAGGTAATGTTTGTTACAATTAATGAACCTACGTTGATATACCATTATCAACCAAAGTCCATAGATTACCTTAGGGTTCACTTATGGTGTCATAAAATTTATTTTATTTTATATATTAATATAATATTAACTAGGTTATATATTTATTATTTTAATATTAATCTTTATGAATTTTATTCTAAAGGTATACGTGATTAGTAAAAAAATTATTATTACAAAATAATAACTGCTTACTCTCACCCACCCAAATGTGTACCATTTGGAAAAAAGTAATGAAAACCAGATGACAAATTACCCTAATGAGAGACCTCTCCACCATAGGTGAGAAAATGAAGAAAAATTAATTTTCTTTGCTTCTATGTAGTAAAGAGGCAGCTGTCTCCTCATTATTTCTGGAAGGGAGGAGGAAAATCTTTGCTCTTCAGAGATAGGATTAAAAGAATATTGAATTCTCACACTAACCTGTTAAGATGTAAATATTTCTCTCTAAGGGCAGGATAAACGTGAATATCTCCTCGACTTTTCTGACCTACAGATGCCTCCAAGCTCCCTGACCTCATTTTCTCTTGAAATATAAACACAAACCTCCAGAACTGGGTAAATATTTCTGGAGTTCTCTCACTGTCCATTGTCTTGTAAATTAATTATACAAGTGCTAGTTTTATTCCATAATCCTAAATTTTACCAGATTTATTCAGATATTCTCAATTCTGCAGAAATACATGCAAAATTTCTCAACATCCCACAGAAGCAGCTATTACAATGTTCATAAATATTCTTTTTTTTTAAAGATTTTATTTATTTATTTGAGAGAGAGAGAATGAGAGATAGAGAGCACGAGAGGGAAGAGGGTCAGAGGGAGAAGCAGACTACCTGCTGAGCAGGGAGCCCCATGTGGGACCCGATCCCGGGACTCCAGGATCATGACCTGAGCCGAAGGCAGTCGCTTAACGAACTGAGCCACCCAGGCATCCCTGTTCATAAATATTCTTTAACATACTCTCTTCTAGACCTAACCATTTAATCAATTCACACTTTTATGAGAGAGAGAGAGAGAGCAACTGGCATCTAATCCTTTATAGCAGTGAAATTAATTGGACAATAGCTATGTAGGGTAATGTACAATCTGGAAAATTCATATAATCGTTCTTTTGTATTGCTGAACCCATTTTCCATGAGGCACATGCCTCTAAACCAAAAAAAAAACAAAAAAAGTGAAGACAAAACCTTCACACCAAATAATTTATTTTTCTTTTATTCTTATTCTTTGGGTATACACAATTGTATAGGCACATAAATGTATCTAATTTAAACGATCAAATACATGATTCTTTATAATTCCTTTGTGAAGCATTCCTAAATATCTTACCCAATACTTTTCTTTCATTTTCAGAATAACTGTAACACTTACATGCACAACATAGGGCAAAGTATTTTATTTTGCTAGAACTTAATAAATTAGATTTGAAAGATAAGACTCAAGGGTGTAAGAATATTTTAATTCATTTACTTATATCTTTGGGCACTAAGCACACAATATACAATAAAATTTTGGAAGAAACACATTGTTAAAAGTATCTTCTGCAAGTTGAGGAATAATTATACTTAGTTTTATTCATACTTGGTAGAATAGAACTAGATAAATTCCTAAGCCACTGAACAATTCTTGTTTTCTCCTCTCTATTGTGAAACAGGCCTGAAAATTTATTCATATTACTAACAAAAAAGCATTAGCTATGGGGCACATGGGTGGCTAGGTCAGTTAAGCATCTGCCTTCGGCTCAGGTCATGATCCCAGGATCCTGGGATGGAGCCCAGCCTTCCTGGCTCCCTGCTCAGCAGGAAGTGGGATTCTCCCGCTCCTTCTGCTCCTCCCCCTCCCCCTGATTGTTTCTCTCTCTCTCTCTCTCTCTCTCTCATTCTCCCTCTCAAAAAAATAAAATCTTAAGAAAAAAAGGCATTAGTTATCCATATCTCCTAAAGTTCAATTGCTCTTTGGAGTTCCAGATATAGCCTCGAGGTTTTTATCAATTTTTGGTTTTTTAATGTTTAATGGTTTATATAAATAGAACAAAGCATATTTTCTAAATTTTTAATAGAAAACTTCAAAGTTATAACAGCATTTCCAATTTTTTCCAATTTAAGTAATTAATTAAAGGCCAAATGATAAAACATAAGCACAAAGTAATTGAATAGATGAAAACTGAATAAATATTTTATACCACATTATAAAATGAATGTATTACTTACATAGTTGTAAAACTGTTTATTTATATATTAAAATGCCAAGGAGACTTTTTTTTTAAAGATTTTATTTATTTATTTGACAGAGAGAGACACAGTGAGAGAGGGAACACAAGCAGGGGGAGTGGGGGAGGGAGAAGCAGGCTTCCCGCTGAGCAGGAAGCCCGATGCGGGGCTCGATCCCAGGACCCTGGGATGATGACCTGAGCCAAAGGCAGACGCCTAACGACTGAGCCACCAGGCGCCCTGTCAAGAGGAGACTTTTAAAATGCGTTAATGTTCTAAAATATAGCATACATAATTAAGAGTATTTATATATATATATATCAACATGTTAAAATATTTATAAAATTAATACCAAATTACCAAAATGAATTTTGCAGATAGAATTACCTGTGCCTTTCAAAGCCTGCTTATCCTTCCCTAAAACTTTCACCCTACTATACACTCAGAAGTAACTGTATCCTAAATTTTGTATAATTCATTTTTCTTTACAGTGTTGCCATATGTATATGTACATCGAGAAATAAATTGGTTTAGTCTGCTTTTGAAATATGTGATTTTAAGCTAAATATTACTTGGTTTTTTTTAGCTTCATTTATGTAGCTTTCAATTTATTATTTCCATTGCAATATATAAGCCAGTTTGTTACTATACCACAAAGTATTGATTCATTCTAGTGAATTTACACTAGTGCAATTACTTCTGTCACTTTTCAAGTAGAGCAGGGGAAGGGTGTGTATTCTACTGCTGTTGAGTAATATTATCTCCTCCAAAGAGTATCTATTATTATTCTACTAGGAAGTTAAAAGAGGGGCATAGCACCTTTTTAAATCTGGTATTGAAATATTTCAAGATTACGACTGCCTTTGTAAGTACTTGATTCCTTTGTTTTGCTTTTATCCCGAGGACATAGACCTGGTTCTAAACTGAAATGCTGGCCTGCTAAGCAAGGCTGTACCCTGAAAGAAGATTCTGAGGTCCAATTTTTCATTTTAGTTTCATATATATTTTAGCAAGTACCCCCCACAGGAAAACAAGCTTATCTCAAGGTCTTCACATTGGCCTGTAGCTCTTGGCCTTCCTGACTTCGTTTCTCTCTTTTGACTATATTACATTTTAGTATTTCCAATTTTATTCAGATTTTTTTTTGTTAGTCTGAGGGGAACAATTGTGATGCAAGCTATTCGGCCATAGTGAGAAGCACAAGTTTTATTATCCAAAAAATGTGATTACAACACAGGTAATTGATTTAGTAATGCAATATAACAAATAGGCACTTTGAAAATGGTCTACACATGTATTTCTTTTAAGTTGTGTAAAAATTTTGAAAAATTTTTCAAAAAATATTTGAAAAAATTCAAAAAACCTGTGTGAAAACTTGAAAAAAAAAACTGAAAAACTGTGTGAAAGTTTGAAAAACAAAAAAACTCCGTGATATAGTGCATATCATGTGGCAGACAATATGCTCAGTGAGCATGTTTTCCCATAACAAGTCACTTAACACAATAAATATATATTATCTATTATTATAATTCTGATTTTATAGTTAGAAAACTAAAGTGCAGAGGTTGTTTCTTGCCCACTGCCATAAAAGTATTAAATAGCATCTTAAGATGTTAACAAAAGGTCCTGGCTTTCAAGTATATGCTTTAAAAATCTTAAAAGATTTAGAATAAAATTAGTGTGCAGTATTTGTAGCTATGGGAGAGAAAAAAATTTAATAGGTCGTAAGCAAAAGTTATAAACTTTGATAAACTTGGTTATATCAAAATTAAAATTCTAATTTACCATAAACATTGTTAGAAGACAAGCAACAGACTGAGAGAAAACATTTGCCACATGTTTAACACACAGAGGATTAATATCCAAGATATATAAATTTTTGCTATGAAGCAAATAAAGAAAATAAAAGCAACTCAATTAAATAATTGAAAATAATTATGAAGTGGAGCCAAAAAAAAAGGGAATAAAAATGGTCACTAAAAAGGTACATCATCTCATTAATAATAAAAGAAATGCAGATTAAAACATTAATTAGCATATTTTGACCATCAGCTTTTAATAATGCCAACTGTTGTTGAGAGTAGAAAATGAATTGCTTAATAGAAAATAGTTTGAAAAAACTATTACAATAGAAATGTGCATATCTTGGGGCAGCTGGGTGGCTCAGTCGTTACGAGTCTGCCTTCGGCTCAGGTCATGACCCCAGGGTCCTGGGATCGAGTCCCGCATCGGGCTCCCTGCTCCGCGGGAAGCCTGCTTCTCCCTCTCCCACTGCCCCTGCTTGTGTTCCCTCCCTCACTGTGTCTCTCTGTCAAAAAATAAATAAAAAATCTTAAAAAAAAAGAAATGTGCATATCTTATATCTAAGCTATTATTTTACTTTGTTTATTTTCTAAAGATTTGCCTTTGTGTATGCATGACAAATGTGGACACTAATGCCTGGGGAAGCATTTTGTTTTTCTAATAATGAAAAAAATAAGAAAGCATGTATGTACCTTTTTTTTTAAAGATTTTTTAATTTATTTGACAGAGAGAGAGAGCACAAGCAGGGGGAGTGGGAGAGGGAGAAGCAGGCTTCCCGCGGAGCAGGGAGCCCGATGCGGGGCTCGATCACACGGGGCTCGATCCCAGGACGCTGGGATCATGACCTGAGCCAAAGCCAGACGGTTAACTGACTGAGCCACCCAGGCGCCCCACGTATATGTACATTGTTAGAAAATGATTAAGTAAACTTAGGGTACACCCATATAATGAAATGCAATGCAGTAATATATTTTTATAAAAGAATTTATACATATATATATTTGAATGTTGAAATTATTAGTTATAAATATATATTCTAAAAATCAAAGGATACATTAAATTTAAAATATACAGCTTGTGGAAAAAAGCACACCCACAAGCTGAGAGTATAGATTTCTACATTTAAATATATGTCCTTACATACATAAAGGAAATTTTTAAAAACCTGCGAATGTACACACCAAATGAGTAACAGTGATCCCTCAAATGGGGGACAAGAGGAAGGCTGACATTGGCAGAGCTGTCAAAAGAGGCATCATCTTTAAAAATATCATTTTAATTTTATGATGAGCCATCATATTAATGGTATATTTAAGATTACACTTAAAAGAAAATGAAATTAAAACATTCTTCACCAAATGCTACAATTTAATTCCTTGAAAAGAAATTGACTTTGAAAGTTGAAAAAAGGCATAGGGACTGCACAGCTAGATATGAGGGCACGTCATAGCATGAGGACTTGAACTGCAGCAGAAGTGAAACTAGTTGAAAATTGGGTACATGGGGAAGCGTTTTGTAATTAAAACATTGGTGATATATTGGATTGTTGAAGTATTGAGAAAAAATAATTATGTCATGATTAACCTGAGATTTCTGTTATTGTAAACAATGAAATATCCTAATAAAATTCACCAAGATTGTAAACACATGGAAGAATGCTTCTCTTTCTTTGACAAGATGGATGGATTTGGAGCAATATACAAAATCTTGAGTTTAATTTCATTACTTGTTAAATATTCATGTGAACACTTAACCTCCTACAAATATGCTGATAATTACAACAAATATATTAAGTACCTTGTAAATTGCTTCAGTGGCTTTATGGTTTAAGTAAATTATTGAAGGCGATGCCATCAATTATTCACAATTATGCACTATTTTTTGGTAAAATTCACTATTAAAAATTGATATTATATAAAATTAAAATCATCAAAAATACTCTCAAGCACATTTTTGAGTCTGATTTTATGCTATCACACTGATTGACAACAATGACAATGTTATCAGTCAATGACATCTATCATCATCGTCATCATCATCTTCATCTATTATTTCTATCTATCTAAATTCTTTTATATCATCAGGATTTTATTTAACTTGGGAGTAGTTACTATTGTTGAACTAATGTTTATAGAGTTAAACAATAGATCAATGCCAAACTTTCGTTAAGAAAATCATCCTTTCTGATGGCTGAGTAATATTCCTTTGTATATATGAACCACATCTTCTTTATCCATTCATTTGTTGAGGACATCTCGGCTCCTTCCACAGTTTGGCTATTGTGGACATTGCTGCTATGAACATTGGAGTGCATGTGCCCCTTCTTTGTACTACATCATGAGAGACTCTGGACTCCAGGAAACAAACTGAGGGTTGCAGAAGGGAGGGGGTGGAGGGATGGGTAACCAGGTGATAGGTATTAAGGAGGGCACATGTTGTGATGAAAACTGGGTTTTATATGCAACTAATGAATTGTTGAACGCTACATCAAAAACTAATGATGCAATATATGTTGGCTAACTGAACATAATAAATAAATAAATTAATTAATTAATAAAAGTTTATATCCTAAAAAAGAAGAAAAGAAAGAAAAGAAAAAAGAAAAGAAAAGAAAAGAAAATCATCATTTCACCAAACTACATATTTCCAAGTCCGAGCTATTTAGTTCAAACTAAGACATTTTACAAAATTACTAAATAAGTTATCTTGTGTTTTGAACCAACTAACAAATCATAGACGCTCCCATTTGGTATTCTATTAATAGTAAGTGTTAGCAAATATATCCTTACATGTTTCAATACTTTAAATTTTCATAGCCCTTTTGCAACTCTTATTCTGTACACGGCATTATGAAGCTGTTATTACACTCTTGTACAGATTGTGATAGACTGTTACTGTTCAGCAAATAAGCATTCCCTTTCCCCATCTTCAGTCTCCATGGAAGGAGTGAACTACTCCACCTCACTGATGCTAGACTCAGGCATGTAACTTGCTTTTGTCAAATGAGATGTTATGGATATGCTGAAAGCCGAAGCTTGATATGTCCTTGCAGTGATTGGGCTTTTTCTTATCTCCTGCTTTATGTCATGAGATTAACCTATTTCCGGTAGCTTCTGGATGAAGAAGAATGATAGCTGTCTAGAGCAGACTTGGATCCACCCGTCTTCTTGGAACCAAAGCCATCTGAATTCAACCTGGATGAACTTCACACCAGCCAATTTACAGAAATGTAAGAAATAAATTATTATTTATGTCATTGAAATGTTTATTATACAACAAAAGCAGATTGAAACAGATTATAAAAATTAATTAAAGTACTAATTTTCTTAATACCATCCATACTATTAAAGAGAGTCAACTTCTTTTGTTTTTTATGAACCTAAAGCCCTTTTTGCTGTTAGGAGTTATATTTATACAGATTTTATGACATCAGTACTGAATATAATGTATGAAAATTATTATAAAGATAAATTAACAAGTTAATGTTTAGTGTATTAGGATGGACTTATATGGATCTACAGGAAGTAAATGAATTGCATGAGCAAGCAAACTAATGTTTTTGATATTTATATTTTGACAGCTGATATACTTCACTAATAAATAGCTATGCTCACTATTTGCACTTCCCTTGAAGGTTATCTGCATAGCTATTTAGCGGGTAACCATTCAAATTTTACTTCTTCCTTTACATATGTGCCTGAGATTTCTTCCTCTATCCAATAATTTTGCCCCATTAAAATACGAAAAACTTTAAACAAAGATCAAATAAGAAAGCACTAGGTATCTAATAACCTCTCATTAATGCCTGTTGAATCAACTGCTTACTTGGTCCTTTGTGTAATCATGTTAAAAGTGCCTGACAGTAACCTGTGATTATTGAGAAGCTAAAATGAACAAAGAGAAGCAAACAATAGTCATAGATATTTCTGACTGGACAGAAATACATGGTTAAAAGAAATTTTAGGATACTCAGAGGTAATGCACCCATTAAAGTTAACTCAAAGCAAGTTCTGACTGCTCAAATTTTGAGGGTCTTCATACCTGTAGTTACTTCTAATAATTTCATGAGTCATGCCTAAGTCCCTTCTTCCCTAGAAAGTAAACAAAAGAGAGAGCATAATATTTAAAAAGTGAAAAAGGAACAGAAACGAAATGTGATGTAAGTGGTTATTTCTATTCAAATTTAAATAATTTCCTGATTGCGTTGTTATGTTTAGGTAGTGATGACAGCTTCTTTCCACAAGAGCAATACAGAGAATATTTTAAGTCATGGAACATGCTCTAATTTTGAGAGCCTAAGAGAGGGTAAGTGGGTTTTGGGATTTACACAAATGAATTATTAATAATTTCATAGCATTCATTTGATATATACTCAATAACTGATGTCTAAGGTATCATTGAAGAAAATGTTTTCAGATTTTTTTCAGTTCATTTGAAGTCATTATTATCACTACAGATCATTTTGTCCATTCTTAAATATTTTGTAAGACTTCCAATTACCTATCTTCATGACAAAATTAAAATACGTTCAAATCAGTATTTTGAGTTTCTTGGAAATAAGAATTACCTAATGGTTCTTTAGCATACACTATGCAAAATTATAATTTGGAAGGGTAGTTTACATTAGCAGGAATTTATACTGTGTTCTCTATTGAGTAAATTATTTGATAAATTTATTTTGTCTTATACTATCAGGAACAATCAAATTAACTTGATAACTGCAAAAGAACCTTTAATAATAGAAAAAGAGAGGGCAAGTAATAAGAAAAAAAGCAGATATCATACATAGATAATTTTAATTCTCTGTTCATTAAAAATATTCAAGAATTGTCATATTACTTAGATGGCCAAATGTATAAATACTAATGGCTTATGACATCAGCCAGAAGGCAATTAGACTCACCATGGCCAGAATTGTGCTAAATAACTCACACATTACACCTATAATACTTAAAACATTGGGTAATACACTATAATACCATTTAATACCATTTTTGAAACAAGGTGATCAGTTGCTGTGAAATTTAACTAATTTAAATTACTCAACTTCCCAAATTTAAAAACGGCAGCATTTAAAAGCAAACCTAGAATTGCATAATCCCAAAGCCCATGCACTTAACTACTGTGCAATATCAGTAATCGTATTTGATAGGAAAAAATATTAAAGGAGAACTCATAACTTTATCAGATTTTATTAGGATAGAGTTAAGGGAAAAGAAAACGAGTTTTAAATGGTGTGAGTTAATGTACCAATGAAGGGTAGTCAAGAGTACAGGAGTATAAAAAGCATATTATATTGTGATCAATAAACTAGCAGGGCACTATGTTTACAGGAGCAATTACATTAGGATAGAAATAGTTTGAAAGTTATTTTAGGAAATTTCAGCCTCTCTTTCAGGTCAGATGTGAGTGTTAAAGGACATCATAAAATCTCATTATATATAGGAGCATAATTGATAATCACTTTTAATTACCCAGTTTATCTTGGAAGGCATATGATTAAAAATATGACGAATCTAAAATTGTTTGTAGAATCTCAATAAATATCCTAAAGAAGGTAAAAACAAGTCCAAGTTAATGGAATATGCAATTTTCACACCAAACTACATGTAATGTTTAGTTCGAGAAGGTTCTGCTCACCCAAGAAAGAGGATTCATCTTAAATCACTGAATTGAGAATGTTATTGAACTGAATGTTCCCAGAAAATATTTCTTTCAGGTTTCAGCCTGATGGTTTTCCTCTGATACAGAAAATAATTATCATTTCCCTTTTCCTTTCTATTTGATGTTAAATCATGCAGAAATTTTATTGCATCTTCTTGACACATTTCGTTGCTTCTGCAAGCATAACAGATATCTTTCTATGCCAAAATTGCATAACACATGAAAAGATTCATTAAACTGGCTAAAGAAATTAAGGGTTTTTTGTTGTTGTTGCTTTTTATTTTTTGTGTTTTAGTAACCTAATAGGAACTGCCCATATGTTTGAAAACAAAAAAATGATTTAGTGTATTTTGAGCATAAGGAATGGTATCTAATAAAAAAAAATGTCGGAAAGGAAATTTAAATAGGATTCACTGAGCAGAGGCAAGCAAAGAGTATCAAAAAAGTAATTTAGATACAAAAAACTTCATGACGAGAATAATATTCCAGAACAATATCAAATATCCAGGAAGTTACTTGATGCTTTTATTAAAATTTATTGAAATCTAATGGAGTATAAAAGAGGGAAACTCGGCATTTTGGACATTCTGACCATACCTTGTAATGAATCTGCCAACGTCTATTTGCTATCGATCAGTATTAGAAATCACACTTCCAGAGTCCCAGTGGCATCTTGGTATCAGCTTCCCTCTCTGTTATGCTATTACTGCTCTACTGAGGCAAATTCTAGAATTCTAACTGCCCAGGTTGATCAACTTGTGCACTCAAAATATGTGCTTACTCATTTTCTTTATAGGTCACACTGCATAATACAAATGATCTATTACTAGGTTCCTTGAGAAAGGATGGTTATGTCTATTTTCTTCTATTACAATACCCTATGAACACAAGCAATCATTCTCCAAATGAAGAAAGTGGTTTTCCTCAGAGACTGATGGAGTTTTAAGTAATAGCTCTTCTCCCCCATTCTAGGACTAAATTAGGCAATGTTAAAGGAAAGCAGTTTTCCTAATTATGGATAAAAGATATAGTGGAGAGGTGCTCTGGGTGCTCTCAAGATACCACAGAGTATCTTAATCTCTAATATCAACATATTGATCCTTCCCTGAACCAAATAATATCTTATGGCATGATCTTCACATTTACTATGCATATGAGTTATGTGTTTTGCTGAAGAATTCTTGGGAAATGATACTACTTTATAGCATAAAACTGGTTTCTAATATAAAGACAAAAGTAAATACAGGGCAATAATATTTATAACAGGCAAAGGCCATGAACATTTACTTGGAATGTCTCTAACTGCTTCTTAATCAAATAAAATACTTGTATGACAGCACTAGGGTGTCTGCACTGATAGATTTTCTGGTGTCAAACTATTGTCTTTTGTAGTATAAAACCTATTTAGTCATGTTGTCACATGTTGGGAATACATAGTTGGTTATAATTAGCTAATATTTCTCCAAAGTGCTTACTTTTATTGACCTTCATAAATGACATTGACTTACACTATTAACCTCTTCATTATCCAGTTTGGTACCAAATACCCATTAAATGAAGTGAGCATCTTCATTATGGTTTTATTTTCTAGAATGAAATAGATATTTAATGCTTTTAACTAATAAAAACATAGGTTGGACATACTTTATTTGTTTTGGGAGAGGATGTAATGATAGTGTTAACATCTAATTTTTTTGCTGGTTATTGATATTTGGATTTTATATTTCTTCTTGATCCAATTTCATATGTTGTGATTTTGTGAAATTAACATTATTAAGTAGAGTCCCAAGTGGGATGCCAGAGTGTGGTTCAACAAAGATGGCGAGGCAAAATGAAAAAAAAGAATTTTATTCCTTATGGGTCCTGGAAGAGGTACATGGCATACCCCGAGGGGTTATAGGGTACAGGCAAATGGCAACAGCAAGGTCAGGGCTCATGGCTTTATTAGGGTCTGTGGATGGCTGGAGTGTTTCTGGGGTTCCCTGGCTAAGGCCAGATTGGTAATTCAAAGCAAAAAGATTCAAAGGTAAAATTAAGCAGAAATAAAAAAGAAAGTAGAAAGAACCACCATCATCATGGAAGATTTTGACATCTATTCTCAACTGGTAATGGAAGCCAACCAAAAATTAAATAAGTTAAGCGTATATAAGATTTAAACAATAATATTAACAAAATTGATTGAATCGACATATATAGATAATACTAAGAAATGCAGAATATTTATTCAATTACATTCTCAAATTTGTAAATATTGACCTTGTAAGAGGTCATAAAGTCTCAAAAATTTCAAAAGAATAAAGACATACAGAGTATGCTTTTTGAACACAATGGAATTAAATTAAAAATTAATAAAAAGAAATAGTTATGAAGACAGGCCAGATCCTAGACCATAAACACAAATTCAACAAATTTAAAATAATTCAAAGCATGGCAGGTATATATTCTCTGATGACAATAAAATTGAAGTGAAAATTAATAACAAAGTTAGCAGAAAATTTCCCTCATATTTTGAAAATATTTAATATTAAAAGCAAATAAAACACAAATAAAAAAAGAAATCAAATATAGTCTTAGTAGATGTAGGAAAATTATTTAACAAATCCTACATCAAATCATGATGAAACTCTCAGGATATTAAAATTAGAAAGGACCTTTTCAAATAGAAAAATAGCATTTCAAGAGAACACAGCACTGGGCACCTGGGTGGCTCATTTGGTTAAGCGACTGCCTTCGGCTCAGGTCATGATCCTGGAGTCCCGGGATGGAGTACCACATTGGGCTCCCTGCTGAGCAGGGAGTCTGCTTCTCCCTCTGACCCTCTTCTCTTTCGTGCTATCTCTCATTCTCTTTCTCTCAAATAAATAAATAAAATCTTTAGAAAAAAAAGAGAACACAGCACTGAAATTATATTTTGTGGGGAAAGAGTAAATATATTTTTTCATAAAATCAGGAACAAAGTAGGGATATCTGTTCTCATCACGTATAATCAACAACTCACTCTAGATATTAGCCAAAGAAATAAATCAAGAAAAAAATAAATTTTTAGAAAGTGTCCAGATTAGAAAAGAAGAAGTAAACCTGTCTTTATTCACACAAAATATGATTGCACCTATTGTAAAACTTAAGCATTCTACAAAAAAAAAGTTATAAAATCTAATAAATGAGTTTAGTGGTGTTACATGATATATGATGAATATACAAAAAAATTGCTATTATTAGGTAACAGTAAGGTTCACACCTGGAAATAAAAAACAATGTATTTTATAATAATATAAAGTATGTAACATGCAGGAATATATTTATAAAAGAAATGGGTGATCTGCAAAATAAAAACTATAAAATATTGCTCAGAGAAAATAAAGACCTAAATAAATTTAGAGATTTACTATGTTCATGCATCAGAAAACTCTCTTATCATTAAGATATCAATTCTCTTTCTAACTGTTCAATAGATTTAAGGCAATCCTCATCAGATCCCTGCAGACTTTTAGGTAGAAATTTGCAAAATGAGTCTAGAATTAAAATGCAAATGCTAAGGAGCTTGGAAAGGCATCTTTGAAAAATAAGAAAAAAAAGAAGGGGTACTTACATTACCTGACAGACTATAAATGCACAATAATTAAAACGGTCTGGTATTGACATAAAGATAAATCAATGTGACATAAAGGAATTAAGAGTCCAGAAATAGACCCACACATATATGGTCAATTGACTTCATTTTTTGACAAAACTGTCAAAGCAATTTATTGGGGAAAAGACAATCTTGTCAACAAACAGAACTGGAACATATATATATATATATTTACAGAATATATCAAATAGATGACCTTAATGTAATTGCCAGAATTATAAAACTTTTAGAAGATGACATAGGGGAAAACCTCAATACAATAAGTTCAACAATGTTTTCTTAAGTACAACACAGAAGGCATGAATGATAGAATGAATATTTATTCAATTTTATTTTATCAGCGTTTTTAAAATTTTGCTCTTCAAAGTAAAAAGTAAGGCACATACAATGTGTACTTATAAAACACAAATCTCCCAAAGTAGTTTACTTAACATAAAGAACTCTTACATTTTAATAATAAGAGGACAACAACCTTATACAAACTGGGCAAAATGTTTGAATAAACTATTGAACAAATAACATATACAAATAGCAAAGAAGTAAGTATATGAAATGATGTTTTACATCATTAGTCATTTGGAAATGAAGAATAAACCACCTTGCCATAGCACTAAGGTATTAATGGTGTTTTTGTTTTTTTGCTGTATTTTATGATGCTTCAACACTGGTATTTGTAGACCCAGAGTAGGAACGCACCTCCCAGGTTTAGCTGATTCCTAGAGATAGAGAACATCTTTCCTATAAGCAAAACTTTGATATGAGAATCAACCAATCTGGAGTCCATATCTTCACTCACTTTCTTTTTTTTTTTTTTTTCGCTCACTTTCTTTTATCAGTATCCTGCAGTCTAGGACACTATCCTTCTGCACCTGCTGAGGTCAGGTAAAAAACAATTAGAGACCACTCTATACCCCAGGGCTACTAAAATTATTCAAACAATCCAATCCTAAGCCTATCCAGCTGCTTACCCCACCTCACTATTCCTTCCCATGAAAACCACAACATACGCTTTTGCCCACGCCTTCCCCTCATTCTTTTTGCCTTTAGACCAACTCTGATGCTTTCCTGTTTGGCAATGCAAGTGGTGATCTGCTCCCTACTCTTCAAACTCTGAGTAAAGAGCTATCTTTTCAATGGCAAACATTTCCTGGTCTCTTGACCTCACCATACCTGAATAAAAACAAAATCCCAGGTACATTTTAAAACAACTACACTCACAAAAGAAATGGATAAAATGAAAAAAAATAAATAAATAAACAAAATAACCTAACCATATCAAGTGTTTCAAGGGTGTGGAGCAATCTGATCTCTCCAATACCACTGGTAGGAATATAAAATGGTACCATCATTTCTGAAAACATTTTGATAGTTTTACAATATTTAAAAATATACTTATTATATTCCACTTATTTATGTGTAGCCAAGAGAAACGAAAGCATATGATCTTAATAAGACTTGAATGCAAATATTTATTTGTAACAGGCACATGAAGAAACAGCCCAGATGTTTCTTCACAAGGGGATAAATAAACAAATTTTGGTATGTTCATACATAAGAAATACTATTCAGTAATACAAATATTTCAGCACTGATTCACACAACAGTAATGTTTTTCAAAAAAGGAAACACTGCTTGATTCAATGTACATACAATTCTACAACATGAAAACTAATCTACAGTGAGCACAGTAGATCAGCGGTTGTTGGTCAGAGACAGGAAGGAGAGTGAGAATGGTTTGCAGGAAGGGATTGCAAAAGGGCATGAAAATACTTTTTGGAGATGTTTTATTACTTTGATTTGGTAATAGTTTCAAACTTATAACCGTATGTCAAGATACATCAAATTGCACTTTAAAACTGTGCACTTCATTGTATGTAATTAGACATAAATAGAGCCCTTAAATGAATGAGAAAGAGGAGGTGAAAAGTTGGGCTTCCTCACATCTCACCCAAAATACCACGGAAGTCACTCTCATATTCTATCTGTAACATTGATTTATATTGAATAATAAATATGACCCCATATTAACATAGTTAATATGAACTTACAATAATTCTTAAACCACAGCGCTATGCGCTATTAGTCACATTAAAAGCAAGTCTGTATAGGTTCATTTGCTAATGCAACACTTCATTAACATTAATTGAAGGTAATGCTATGTCAATCACATTGGAACTTCCTTTCACTTGATCAACAGCAATTAAAATATTATTAAGTAGAGCAATCAACATTTCACTTAAGATTGTCTTCATGCTATTTTTTTATCATTTAATCAACTGTAACTGTTGAATTGTCTGTTTTGTGACTTTATATGTTAATAGCTCATTTGAAAAGAGCAATAAAACAGTCTCCAAATGTCTAATTACTTCTTAAATTTTATTGCAAACAACTAGTTTCTTTTAAAGAAAGGTATTCCTCAGTCACATGAATAGTCATTTAAAGCTCGTATATTTTATAAAGAAAGTAACTTCATATTTGTTTTAAACTTTTCTTTTTCCTTTCCTTCTTCCTTCTTTCCTCCCTCCCTCTCTCCCTTTCTTTCTTCTTTCCTTCTTTCCTTCCTTTCTAAACAGTGTATTAGAAACACGGTAAATAGAAAAATTAAAGTGTGCTCAAAATTATCTGAAGTTTACATTTAATTAAAACAATTGTCCTACAAATATACTAGTTAATTTAACGTATAAATTAATCTTCTAGTTAGATGCTAGTCTAATCCATCTAATCTGGAAAAGAGAATCAAGGTTGTGTTCTTGGTCAGTATTAGAGGCTGGTAATTTCTGGATTATTGTAGAATAAGTATATTTTATATTTGATAGAAAGAAAGTGATGTAAAACAAACTAAGTAAATATTTTATACAATACAAATCAAGTGATGGAATTTCAGAATTAAATATTATTGATACCTTCAGATGCAAATATAGCATTCTTTGTTAATGACTAGGTTCTCCCATCAAGAGAGTGAAATTTTATGATTTAAAAAATAAATGTATTTTATAAACTTTATTTTTAAAGTCCAAAGACTTCTGTTTTGTTTTAAAGAGACTAAGTAGTAAAATACAAAAATATATTTCTTTTAAACTCTGCAATATTGATGAACAGAACAGTTATTGTCATTATACTGCTATGCTATTGATTTTGATAAAATACCTTTAGTAGTCAATCAGTTGTTTAACCAAGATATCTTCAGTTGTCATCCTGGCAATGGAAAATAGTAAATTTACTGGGAAATTATTCCTATTACACTGAGATTTTTGGTTTTGTTTTCATACTGCATGACATTGCAATATTCACATACAACAGGGTTTATCTGATTGTATATATTTTTTAACAAACTTAAAACAAACACACATATATATGGTAAAATGGTCAAAAAAGAATTCAACATGTGGATTTATTTGTTGTCCTAATTTCCATTAACTAATTTTTAAGCATATTAAAATTTGTTCTCTGAAATGCAAAGTTTCTTTAAAGCAGTCACCTTTATTTAGAAAGTCATGTTTAGATATACACATACACTTTGGTACAATTTCTGCATTAGACATGTTTGAATGTTCATTATCATCACTAAAATAATGCATTAAAAACCGTTTCAACTGGTGCCAATATTTCCTAAGTTAAATATGTCACAGGCATCCTGTTGCTTTGACAATATTAAGAAAATAAGCCTAAAAATCCAAGAGGATAAATATCTATTACTCTGATAGAGCTTCTTAGCTTCAAGGCAGTTTACAACATTAGAAAAAATCATCCATGTTAGACCTTTCTGAAGTAAAATCACTAGAACTGCAGTAATAAGTTTAAAAGGTACTAGAAATTGCTTAATTTTAACCTTAAGACTTTTTTCCACATTCTCTGACTGAAGAGCAGTAACTTAACTTTTTAAATGCTGGGGCAGGGGGAGGGTAAAAAAGAAAAGAAAAGAATCATAGAGGTTTAGAACACTGATGGGTTATCTGGTCCAGTTGCATTCTTTTAGACACTCAAGTAACTAGCATACCCTTTGCCCAAGAGTATACAATAAGCTAATGGAGAAGGGGGTCTAAAACCAAGCGGAACATCTTCAGCTTCAGCATAATCAGTGTGTGTTCGTATGCCTCAGCTAGCATGGGAGCAGTGTTAATTTAAAGATATCAACTTTGGCCAGTGTATGTTTATCCCACTTTTATACTTTCTGAAGTCGAATGAACAATGTCATAGAGAAAAATAGTGAATTGTGTAAATAGTTTGGATATTGTTAGATATATATTTGCCGTTCTTCAATCGTTCACTTATTTCTGAGGAAATTTGATGAAAAATAATTATCTTATTTTCAAAATATTAAAATCAAGTAGAAAATAATGATTTAGCAGTAACTACTTTCACATAATCCTTCATTTCCACCCCTTTGTTCTTTTGTTTTCTTCTGCAAAATGACTGCTTTTTTTATTTAAATTTAAGTGTTTGTTTAAATTCCAGTTAGTTAACATATGGTGTGATATTAGTTTCAGGTGTACAATATAATAATTCAACACTTCCAGGAAACAACCAGTGCTGATCACAAGTGCACTCCTTAATCTACCCCTCTTTCTAAGTCTCCTTTTCTTATACTTTTTTCATGTATCTCTCTCTCTCCTTCCTATTTTTTTTTTCTGCAACAACCTCTTTCTATTTTTCTGACTTTTTTCTTCCTTTATTTTCAATGTTTTTTCATACGGTGAGGGAGTGGGAATGAGAAAGCTGAAACTACTAATTTTTACAAGAGTAAGCTGTAGAAAGAGAAATAAGGAGGCGGGAAAATTTAAGTTCAGTTGCTGTTTGTAATCTGATTGAGTGGCACAACTTTTAATGATAATTTATTTTATTGAAAAACATGTTTCTTAGTAAACTGTCCCCTATCAATATTCATTCTTCAATTTGTAAAAATGAATTAAAAGACTGTGGAGTGTAGAATGTGTTTAAAATACTGACTCTTACATCTTGGATGCTAGAGATCATCTCATTTCTGGAAATTAGTCAAAATCAGAAGAAATATTAGGACTCTTCTCCAAGTATAAGTATATCTATATATATCTTTATGTTTTTTCTTATTTGGATCTCACAACTCCATTCTCTGTTCTATATCTCATTAATTTTCTTCCCTTTTATTCACACACTAATAAAAACAAATTCTTGGTCTTGGCCTCTCAATATTGGCTGTCTGATGTGTTTGTTAGTAAGTCTGAAATCTGATTTTGACCATTATTATCCACATTTTAGGACTCAGAGAAGTTTACCAGAGGATTTGAAGTCAAAGCTGTTAACTGAGGGGAAATTTCCAGTATTTAGTTAACATAAACAGAATTAGAAATATAGGAAGAAAGGCATGTATGTGGGGGGAAAAAAGACAGTTGATGACATAGGACATAGGACCAAACCAGAAAAGAGAGTGTGAAATATGAATTGGAAAAAAAACAAAAGAATCGTTCTGGCCATAAAAATGTTGGGTGGTAGATTAAATTTATTTTTAGAACAAGGAAGCATTGTCGAAGGTTTTTAAGCATGGGAGTCAAAAAAATATTTCTTTAGAATGGTGTTGGGAAAATTGGACAGCCACATGCAGAAGAATGAAACTGGACCATTTCCTTACACCACACACAAAACTAGACTCAGAATGGATAAAAGACCTAAATGTGAGACAGGAAATCATCAAAATCCTAGAAAGGAACACAGGCAGCAACCTCTTCGACCTCAGCTGCAGCCACTTCTTGCTAGACACATTGCCAAAGGCAAGGGAACCAAGGGCAAAAATGAACTATTGGGACTTCATCAAGATAAAAAGCTTTTGCACAGCAAAGGAAACAGTCAACAAGTCAACAGTTTCCAAGTCAGGAAACAACAGACGTTGGCGAGGATTCAGAGAAAGGGGAACCCTTCTACACTGTTGGTGGGAATGCAAGCTGGTACAGCCACTCTGGAAAACAGTATGGAGGTTCCTCAAAAAGTTGAAATTAGAGCTACCCTATGACCCAGCAATTGCACTACTAGGTATTTACCCCAAAGATACAAATGTAGTGACCCGAGGGTGCACCTGCACCCCAATGTTTATAGCAGCAATGTCCACAGTAGCCAAACTATGGAAAGAGCCCAGATGTCCATCAATAGATGAATGGATAAAGGAGATGTAGTATATATACATGATGGAATATTATGCAACCACCAAAAAATGAAATCTTGCTATTTGCAATGACGTGGATGGAAGTAGAGGGTATTATGCTAAGTGAACGAAGTCAATCAGAGAAAGACAATTATAATATGATCTCACTGATATGTGGAATTTAAGAAACAAAACAGAGGATCACAGGGAAGAGAGGAAAAAATAAAACAAGACAAAACCAGGGAGGGAGACAAACAATAAGAGACGCTTAATCATTGGAAACAAACTGAAGATCACTGGAGGGGAGGATGGTGGAGGGATGGGGTATAACTGGGTGATGGACATTAAGGAGGGCATGTGATGTTATGAGCACTGGATATTATATAAGACTGGTGAATCACAGACCCATACCTCTGAAACCAATAATATATGTTAATTAATTGAATTGAAATAAAAATTAAAAAAATATATAACTCTGGTTGCATTGCCATAGGAGTTAAGGACGCCAGGAACACGGAGAACTCAGAAAAGTAATAAAGCTGATGAACTTAGTGGAAAAGGTCAGGAGGTATAAACTGCATAGATTGGACGAGTGATCCCAAGTGTTAATGATGAAAATGGGATGACCCATGGCCATCCCAAAGATTTCTAGCTGATAACTGTGTCTAGATAGTGTCTTGATTTACCAATAGAAATAAAGCAAAAGAAGGAGATGATATCATGAGGGAAAAATTTGGAGGCAATTTAGATTTTTTTCAAAGTTACCTTATAGAGGATAGCCCCTTTTTAAATCTATTTCAAGGAAAAAATTAAGAAAAATTATGTTATTGTTTTCTTGTTGGTTTGGTTCTTTATCCCACCCTGACTTATATTCAAGTTAAGTGTATATGCTCTCTTATAAGATAGCAGGTATGTAAAAGAAGATATCAAATATACATAATTATAAGAAACTATTTAGAAACCATAATCAACTAATTAGAACATTTTTAACCATTTTTACTATTTGACATTTGGTATATATCTACAGGAAATATTTGTTTCATTTTAATAAAATGTTAACTGCATTAAAATATGAGATTGTATTCATCAAATTTGAAGTTACACATTTAATTTTCATTTCATATTTCAAATTGAGATAGAAAAAAATGGCTAGCTTAAAATAGCCAAGACTTCTAATGTCATGGAATTAAAATGCAAATGACCATTCCTATATACCATTGTTTAAACTTCAACTGTCTTATTAAAATCATCATTATATTTTCCATTGAGTACTTTAAAGGAAGTTTAAAACTAGTGGCAGTAATTAAAGAAGACAGACTAAATTTATAGAGAAAAACCTGCATTTGTTTTAGTTTCAAAAAGTAACCAATGATTATATTAAACATTTAAAAAATATTTATATATGTGTATACACACATATACATATATATGCATTATAAATAATGCTATTCATAAATTTACTTTTATATATGGGCACTGAGGAAAAGATCAAGGTGAGCATTAAGGCCTGTAACAACAAGAGCATAATAACTTTGCACAAAAGGGCCTTGATAATGCCGAGCCTGGTTTATCAGAAAAATAATCTTTCTTTTAAATATGTATGAAGCTGTAAGCAGACAATTTTCTATAATTTATCTCCTGACTGCATGCTATCATTACATCTTCCTGGATAAAGAGATCATAATGAATTATGTAAATTTTTGATTGTGTTATCAAGCACCCTTGTACCTTGATAATCATTGCTTGATTCTTTGCAATTTGGAAAGAATGACCTCCAGAATGCTCACAGCCCATTTGTAATCTGTTCCAGGAATCAATACAAAGATTGCTTTGTATGATTAAGAGTATTCTCTAATTAAAAGCATGACAACAATACGTTGAGAAGCAAAAATAACTCATTGTGTTTCGTACAAATTACTTTTCGAAAGAATGAACATTTTTTAAAATAAATTTGAATATAACAAACTGCCTAACATTATCTGAATTAGCCATACCATTATTTTTATTGATCTTGGTAAAGAACAAGCATTATTTAAATACATTATATATGCAATGAAATTTTAGAACGTGTAAACTCCTATCAAATAAAAATCAATCTATAGGGTGCCTGGGTGGGTCAGTTGGTTAAGCAACTGCCTTCGACTCAGGTCATGATCCTGGAGTCCCGGGATCGAGTCCTGCATCGGGCTCCCTGCTCGGCAGGGAGTCTGCTTCTCCCTCTGACCCTCCCCCCCCATGTGCTTTCTCTCTCTCTCATTTTCTCTCTCAAATAAATAAATAAAATCTTTTAAAAAATAAAATAAAATAAAAATAAAAATAAAAATCAATCTATACAAAATATACTACATCAGAGCACCATAGGTGAAACTTCATAAATTACAAAACTTACCTGAAAACATACACTTTCTCTTGTTTATGTTTATGTTTGGCTACTACAATCTTACTTTGACAGTTGTGACTTTCTTTCACTTTTTTTGTAATAAACACATCACTAAATCCATTAATATTCTGTCCACATTTCTTTAAATACTACATTTCTGAAAACCTGCAAAGCTTCTTAAGTGCTACCCCCACATTGTTCTTAAATTAATTAATACTCTTGGTAGCTACTTTAAAATAAAAAAGCAAAAAAATAAAATAAAATAAAATAACAAACCAAACTCCAAATGAAACAAAAATCTCAATTGTCTCCTAAGCCTGCACTGTATTACCTGTCATTTTATTTTATTTTTTTACCTGTCATTTTAAACTAATATAATGAAAGTATTACTCTCTAAAGGTTCTTGAATTGAAAAGCAAATTGTAGCTTTCCAAATAGGCAAATATAATATTGCAAAGCTTATACAAAATATAGTAAGTCCCTACAATTAAAATTCTCAAATTGTTATATGTGTTTTTCTTATAAATAAAATTAAAGTTGATCTTAAAGTAATTTGAAACAAATTTAAAAAAAAGATTGAAGACTGTAAGGCTTTATGATATAAAAGCCATTGGAACTAGGGAAACAAAAGCAAAAATGAACTGTTAGACTTCATCAAGATAAAAAGCTTCACAGTAAAGGAAACAATCAACAAAACTAAAAGGTAGCCTTTGGAATGGGAGAAATATTTACAAATGTCATAACTGATAAAGGGTTAGTATCCAAAATTCATAAAGAACTTATCAAACTCAACACCCCCAAAACAAATAATCCAGTAAAGAAATGGACAGAAGACATGAATAGACATTTTTCCAAAGAAGACATCCAGATGGCACTTGAGAAGATATTCAGCATCTCTCATTATCAGGGAAATGCAGATCAAAACCACGATGAGATACCACCTCACACCTGTCAGAATGGCTAAAATCAACAACACAGTAAACAACAGAATTTGACGAGAATGTGGAGAAAGAGGAATCCTTTTGCATTGGTAGGAATGTAAACTTGTGCAGCCACTCTGGAAAACAGTATGGAGGTTCCTCAAAAAGTTAAAAATAGAGCTACCCTATGAGCAATTGCTCTACTAGGTTTTTACCCAAAGGATACAAAAATATTGATTCAAAGGTATATTGCACCCCAATGTTTATAGTAGCATTATCAATAATAGCCAAATTATGTCTTATGATTCATCAACTGATGAATGGATAAAGAAGAGTGGTATATATACAATGGATATTATACAGTCATTTGCAATGACGTGGATGGAGCTAGAGAGTATTATGCTAAGTGAAATAAGTCAGTCACAGAAAGACCAATACCATGTGATTTCAGTCATATTTGCAATTAAGAAACAAAAAAACAATAAACATAGGGGGAAAAAGAGAGAGGCAAACCATAAGAGACCTAACTATAGAGAACAAACAGGGTTGCTGGAGGGGAGGTGGGCAGGGCATGGGTTAAATGGGTGATGGGTATTAAGGAGGCCACTTGTGATGAATCACTAAATTCTACTCCTGAAACTAATATTATATTGTATGTCAACTAACTGGAATTTAAATAAAAACATGAAACTATATATATAAATAAAAATTACATAAATACATAAATAAAACAAAATAAAAGTCATTTGAACTATATAAGAAAAGGTTAAAAAACAACCTATTGAAACTTTTTAGACAATTTGTAATAAAGACCCAAACTTAACTTGTTCATTCACTTGAACTTGGTCTGTTACCTGAACTTCATTTTCATCTTAAAGGTCACAAAAGAAGGTTTATTAATAAGATAAATATGAAGAATATACGAAAAACAGAAAAATCAAAGTGAAAGAGAAAGAATGGGAGGTTGACAGAGAGACAACACAAGGCAGTGGGAGAAAAGATTAAGTAAGGACAAGTGATAGCATTGCCATAGTGGTCTACTTTGTAAATAAGAAAATGTGTAAATGAAAGGGTAGGCTGTGTTTGACTGACATAACAAACAATACAAAAATATTTGTGTCTCTTACCTTTGTTAAACTCACAAGTTCTAGTAGCATTTCTGTAGACTTAGGACAATTTTCTACCTAGAAAATTTTTACTTTTACTTTTTTCCTGGTGACTTATTTATTTTTCTAGGTTTTTTAGACTGGTTACAACCACCATGTAAGTAGTAAGAGTCAACATCCTTGGCTTGTTTCTCATCTTAGGGGGAAAGTATGCAGTCTTTCACCATTAGGGAAGATGTTAGCTGTATGTAGGTTTTACATCGATGTCTTTTTTGAGATAGAGGAAATTCCCTTTTACTCAGAATTTGCCAAGAGATTTTAGGAAGAGTGGATTTTTTTATTTTAGCAAATGTTTTTTCTACATCTATTGAGATGATCATTTTTTTTCATTATAGTAAAATGAATTGTATTCATTAATGTTCAAACATTAGACCCATTCTCCATTTCTGTGATGAACTCACATGGTAGTGATAAATTATTTTTATATACTGTCTGATTTAATTTATTACATTTAAAAATTAGTAAAATCTTCTTTATATCGTATTAGTAAAAAAACAATAGTTTTTGATTTACAAAACAGTTGCAAATACTACAGAGTTCCTGTATACTCCTCAGCCAGTTTCCCTCTTGCTTTCTCAATTAAATACTCCAGTCAGCAGACATTTACACATGTTTTCTGCCAAGAGCTCTTAAGCCAGAACTAGTCACATAGTCACACCCCACCAGAAGAAGCAAGAAAAAGCATCTTATGCACTACAACGCTGAAAGCCAGAGACTACGCTAGGGTTTGTGAAACACAGGGCTATAGATTGGCAATTAAAAGAGTCTGAATTTTTTCCAAGAAAGATTTTCTTTCGATAGCACCATACTATAAAACTTTTATTTATTTTATTTATTTTTTAAAGATTTTACTTATTTATGTATTTGTCAGGGAAGGAGGAGCAGAGGGAGAGGGAAAGTATCTCAAGCTGATTCCGTGCTGAGTGGGGAGCCTGACGGGGGACTCAATCTCAGACCTGAGATCATGACCTGAGCCAAAAGCAAGAGTCAGAAGCTTAATGACTGAGCTACCCAGGTGCCCCATGCTATAAAACTTTTGAAAGACAGTGCAGGATATGTATTTTTGCATATACTAAAATTATCATCATTAGCCATTATATACCTGTACATTAACATAACTGTCTATTTATCCATGATAATTGAGTGTGTTACACTGACACAGAAATAGATGTATTTTTGTACAGGACAACTCTAAAGATTTCATCCCCTTGCTTTTTTCCAAGCCTTCCTTCATCAGTTAGAACTTTCTTTCTTAATATTACATCAAAAATAACTGAGTACTCTACTATTCGACATCTCAAGTAATATCCCAAGAAATCTTCCTTGGACTGTTCTCACAAAACTGATCTTGGACTCTCCCAAAACTCTTCCACCAGTCATTTGAAAATTTTCGTGTGGGACTTACTCTACACATTATTAATCTCTTTCACTAGGCAATAGTTCTTTCTCAGAGGAAAAACTAACGTCAGGATTTTGAGCTGTTGCACCCAATCTCATTAGAGATAAAACAGAATTTAAAAGGGAATGATGATAATTTCCTCATATTTGTATGTGATTTACATTTTCAAAATATTTTATGCATATCAGCCTTTCTCAAACAAGTAGAGTATCGAACACCTGATAGAAGGGAAAGTAGTTTATTTATTTATTTTTTAAGATTTTATTTATTCATTCGAGACACAGAGATACAGAGAGAGAGAGAGAGCATGAGCAGAAGGAGAAGCAGGATCCCTGCTGAGCCAGGAGCCGGACGTGGGGCTCGATCCCAGGACCCTGGGATCATGACCCAAGCCAAAGCCAGACGCTTAACCATCTGAGCCACCCAGGTGCTCCGAGAAAGTAGTTTAATTGATTTCCTGCATTTAGTATTCCCATCGGCATAAGTTCATAAATTCTGAAAGGGTATCATTTAATTTTGTCTTAGTATTATTTCATTACTTATCTATCATATTGTGTATTTGTGTCCATCCCATTTCCAAATTATATTTATATGTGGAAATTCTTTCATAGCTCACTGCTTTATAATAAGGAATAAATTTGATTTTAAGAAGCATCATTAATATATACTGGACTAAGTTGAAGCCATGTTTTCAGGAGAAAATACTTAATATCATTATTTGCACTGCCATTTTAATTTTCTGCCTATTGCATTCACCAGTCTATTAAATATAGATACTTTCCAGGAATTTAGTGATATGATGTAATTTCCTATTTATAACCAAGAAACAATTAATTGTACAAATTTGTGTGTGTGTCCTACAATTTAGTGATTGTAAAATCTTGATAATACTTATTTGCTTAATTATTGTTAAAACAGACATCTTGGAATGATATTCTAAAGATGTAGCTATTTGTCAAATTGTGTTTTCAGTTTCTAGTTAATCTTTAGCCAAAATAGTCCCTGGGCAACCACTGGTCTGATTTCTCTCATTTTAATAAAAATGGACCTATATTTAGCTTAATGATTTAATAATATTGAATGAGAAGTATGAACTATTTCAGTCTCTTTTTACTCAGCACAGGTATTTTTAAATTCATTTATGATGTTAGATGGAACAATACTTTGTTCTTTTGAGTGAAACAATATTTTGTTCTTTGTTCATTGAGTGGTACTCAGTCTTAGGCTATATCACTGTTTGTGTAGTCACTCATTGGATATTTGTGTTGTTTCCATTTTAAGGTTATTAAAGTCAAGCTACTATGGACATTTGTGTTTGTGTCTTTATGTGATAATAGGTTTTTATTACTTTTGGTCATATATCTAGGACTGGAATAGATATGGTAGATATAGTCTTAACATTTCAAGAAACTGTCGAATTCTTATCCAATATGTCTGTACTTATTTAAATTCCCAGTGGTAGTGCTGAGAGTCCCAGATATTTCATTGACGTCCTCGATAATACTTGGTATGTTCAGTCTTTAATTGTCATCAGTCTATCAGATATCTGGTTGTGTTCCATTGTTAATTTATCTTGCATTTCTCTAATTAATATTGATTTTTCACATCTTTCATGAGTACATATTCATGCATATATCTCTGGGTCAGCTATTTGTTCAAATCATTTATTTTAATTGTAATGTTTGTCTCATTTGTGAACCATAAGTGATCATCATATATTCTCAATACAAGTACTTTGCCAGATACTTTTTTAAAAAATCTTGTCTCCTAAACTATGGTTGAGTCTCCCTTTTCATTTTGTTAACAGTGAATACTGAAGACCAAAGCTTTTATGTTTTATGAAGTCCAAGTTATTTTTTCCTTGATTGTTTATGCCCATCATTATATTAAGACAGTGTTGCATAACACAAGGTAAAGAATAGTTTTTCTTATGGTTTTCTCTTTTTAGAAATTTAGTAATTAACTTTCTTACATCTTGGCCAGTGGTTGTCAACCTCAGCACTCAATATTTTGGCTGGATAATGCTTTGTTATGTATGCTGTCCTAGGGATGGTATGCTTAGTAGTTCTACCTTTATCTGCCACATGTTGTTAGCAACTCTTTCCAGTTGTAACAACCTAATATATGGTTGTAGTTGTTGAGTGCGTCAATAATTTCATTTTTATTGCTGTTTAATATTCCATTACATAAAAATACCACAGTTATGGTATATTATTTTAAACATTATCACTGGGACACCTGGGTGGCGCAGTTGCTTAAGCATCCAGCTCTTGGTTTCAGAAGCTCCGGTTGTGATCCCAGGGTTGTGAGATTGAGCCCCACATCAGGTTCCATGCTCAGAACAGAGTCCACTTTGAAATTTTCTCTCCGTCTCTCTCTCTGCCCCTCCTGCTCATGCTCTCTCTAAAACAAATAAATAAACTCTTTGAAAAAAGTCATTATCACAATATTCTTGTAGGCATTGTTAAATACATAAAATGCAACTGTGCTTTTTCATATCTGGATAGTTCTTTCAGCTACATTTTTGCTATTTATTTTTTAAGTTCAGAAAATAGGAAACAAATTTTCCTTCACTATTAGCATAAAAATATTTTACACTAATATTGAGTGATAGTATGGCATTTATTCTACCATTCATTCATTTTTTTATATATTTTTTAAAGATTTTATTTATCTAATAGAGAGAGAGCACGCGAGCATGAGCACAAGCAGGGGGTAGTGGGAGAGGGAGAAGCAGGCTTCCCGCCAAGCAGGGCGTCTGATGCAGGGTTCGATCCCAGGACCCTGGGATCATGACCTGAGCCAAAGGCAGATGCTTAATTGACTGAGCCACTCAGGCACCCCTCATTCATTCATTTTACACAGGTTTGCATGTGTCTGAAGTTTGCATAGAAATGGGAAGTTCACATTTTTCTAAAGACAAAACTTCACTTGTTTTAGTCTTTGGTTGTGCCTAAAGAGCCAACTTTTCATTAAATAAAATATATACATATATATTTGATCCCAAAATTTGCATCTTAGAATTCCTGACTTCTATCACCTGAAAAAAAAAACAAAACAAAACTTTTTAGTGACAGAAACAACAAAAATTACAAAAGCAACACTGGTAAGAACTGTATACAAGATTTGTGCAAACAGCAAATCATTTTTAGTTGCATCTATTATGGTTATGGAAGCTTTCATGTAGCTTGGCAGTGTGTGTGCAATAACCTTACATATAAAATCTTACTCCAAGTTGGTTAGAAAAGCAGACACTTGCACATGTCCAATGTTGTAAAAGCCACTAATCAAAAATGATTATTCATTATATTTCAAATGAATAGATATTTTCTTTTAATTATCAATGGTATTTTAAGAATATCTACAAGCAAAGTCATGATTTTGTAGTTTTTGGATTTATTAAGATAAGCAGAATGAACTAATACTAAACATTTGTTACTATATTTAATTGGAAAGAAGTTATGTAATTTTATTTATTTTTTATTTTTTAAAAGATTTTATTTACTTAGTTTTAGAGAAAGAGAAAGGGAGAGAGCATGAAAGGAGAAAGATACAGGGAGAGAGAGAATCTCAAGCAGATTCCTTCCTGAGCTAGGAGCATCACCTGGGGCTCAATCCCACCACCCTGAGATCATGACCAGAGCCAAAATCAAGACTAATTTTTACTAAGCCACACAGGCACCCCAGAAGTTATGAAATTTTTAAAATGTACTTTAAAATTATATGGATTTTTGCAACATAAGCATTTCAAGGTAAAATATATGAGTCCAACTATTGTATTAAAATTTTCTATAAATACTGTGCTTTAGAAATTTACTTTCAGTAGAGAAATTTAGAAAAAGGTGTTTCTGATATGTTTATCACCATAATCTACAAATCATAATTGTTCTCAAGATAGTTTAACTAGTTGACACCCAGATATCCAATTTTTTTTTTTAGTTCATAATGTGAGACGTATCATGAGAAAAAGCAAAGGCCACAAAATATATTTTCTTACTAACTTTCTAGAGTTGTCCTGTTTAATACGGCACCCACTAGCATATTTGACTATTTAAATCTAAATTAATTAAATTAAATAGAATTAAATTTCAGATTTTCAATTAATGTACCCATACTTAAAGTCTTCAATCATTGAACGTAACTAGGGACTGTCATATTAGACAGCATGGCAGATCATTTCCATCATTACTGAATGTTTATTAGGCAACACTGTTTGAGGAGTTATTTTTGAAAGTTCATGCTGAAACTCCAAAGAGCCTGCATTGACATATTTTCTGTCCAATTAGTACTCTGTGACCTTAGACAATCAGTTGAATTTCTATGCTCCAGTTATCTCCTCTACAAAATAATCCAAATCACAGTACCTATCACCAAAGTTTCCAGTAAGAGTTAAGGGGGTAATGGAAATAAGGTGATCTGGAAAATGCCAGGTATATTTATGTGGTATATAACTGCTATTGTAACAATAAAATAATAATTATCCTTATTGTATGAAGAACAATGGCATAATTTAATTGTTTCTTGATTGTCACAGCTTCAAAATCTCTCTTCTCTCCCTAGTATGGTGTTACTTCCTATGAGAATTTGCTTCTTTCACTCTGCCTCCAAACTGAGCTACCATACTGACTATTTTGCTTTCCTGAACACACACACTCACACATTAACCACACACACAGTGGAAGTGAGGTCAATGCCCAATATTATTAATTCATCCACCTACCACTTTACCGTACCCCTTTCTCCAAGTCCTGTGTTCACATGAGCCATTGTAAGTCCCATAGCTAGGCTGACCGTATATCTTCCAAACAAGATGTTTGCAAGAATTAAAGTAAGAATGATTATGGATTGTTTTAGAATATGACCTTGAAATGGAGACTATCCCAGGCAATGGGGTAAATTAGGATCATTCTACGAATAGCCTTTCTAGCCCCAGAGGAGGAAGAAGAGAACCTGAAATCTGGGTCCTGTAGCTTTCTCTGTTGTGCCCTACGTGAAACTCCTGACTTATTACTGACACTGCATCCCTGGGCACTAACATTCCTCATATTTCACATGAGCGTGAAATTTACTCAAAAGCAGGGTGAGGGTAGAGGTGGGATTAGTGCAGTGATGTTGCTATTCATTTTTTTCTTCAGCTTTTCCTTGTCTCTTTAAGTTTTCTTTTTTCTCTTCTTCCACTTATAATTACCGCAGCATTATAGTGAAGTGAAAAATGTACAGTCATTGACACTTTAATCATTATCAAAGTATGCAGAAGGATTAGGTGACTTATTCTACATTATCCTCTCATTCTCTATTTATTCTGTGATCCTCAAGAGTCCAGTAAAGTGCCCCACAGACTATCTACAGAAATATCTACTTGCTTCACCTTGATTTAAAGGAAACGTGACCTCAGTGTTTGCTGCTTGAAGCAGGGATGAAATGGCATCTCTCACTGTTACTTACCCACTCTGTTTCCTACTTGCCGAAATGTCTGCACCTTATAATGCACGGGTTCATCCTTTTGGGGCATCTTCCACCACACTCTGGCCTCTGGCTGTTGTACATTTCAGCATTTCTTTGTGCTGTGTTAATCACCTACTAATAACATAGTTTGTGGTTTTCCTGTTGACTTAGCTGCATGCAGTTTTCTTAATCTTCACACCCATTTCTCATAGCCTATTTTTGTCAACCGTGTATACTTGTTAATATACATATTATGTACCAGTACATCCAGAAATGAGAATTGGAATACTCAACTTTGTCCTGAGTTACATCTCAGTTGAAAACTATTATTAATGTCAGATTACTTAAGACCTGTTAACATAATGTGATTGGTCATTAATCTTTCTTAAAGGAATATTTTTATAATAATTTCCTAAATCACTGATTCCTTAAGTGTTATACATGCACAGGTCTTTTCTTCCCCAGGTACATAAAATAGAAATGCATCTTGATCACTCTCTTTACTGCCTCCAGCACTGAAAACTCTTATATTAAAGATTAGATTCACATATGCAATTTTATAAAAAGGTAGTATGATTTCACTTCTCTATTTTTATATGCCTTCATCCAAATTACCATGGATCAGCAGTCTGAGAAACTTTAAAGAGGCTAGATTTAATTTCAATTAATATCATCACTATCATAATGACAACTGGATAAAGATAGACAAAATATTTGGAATTAGGTTTGTTGTTTGTTTACAGTGTAGTAATTGAATATCTACTATGTGTTTGACACCATGCTTTGTTTGCTTAAAGTATTCCACATTTATCTAGCATATATACTAGAAATTAGTAAATCTTCATTCTTCATAGTTGTGTTAAGCAGATAACTAAACTTCACTTTTAGAATATTTTATTTTCATAATCTTGGATGCACCTTGCTAGGTCATATCTATGTTACTTTTGACTGCTAATGTTTAAATTGTACTACATCAACTTTCAACATTTGTTTTACATCAATACCTATATTAAGAAATTTGAATGTGGTTTTAATGAGAAGGATTCTGCAGATATACAGTTGTCCTAAAATTAATTCCAATTTAATGATGTGTTGCAGTGTTATCTGTGAGTATGTGACATTGTATATAGATGTTATGTGTAACAAAACAAATGAAGTAAAACTATTTTAATGGAAATTAGGTCCTCCCTTAAATTAACTTTGGTGAAGATTGTGGGAAGAGGCCTCCCATGCAAAATTATTTGAGAATAGATATTCCTGCCACTTCATAAAAATGAGCTTGATTTGTTTCTTCCATCACTGCCTTCTGCAAATTTTTTTTCCTAGTCCAACACCCCAGCAGGAACAGTTTCTTCTGCTTTTTGATGATTGCTTAGGAATTTAATATGCAGAATTATAATCTGTTTTGCCTTTCCACACACTCATTTGTCATCCTGCCATTTTCAGATTTTCGATTTATTCAGACTTTAGAAAATCTTGAGTACAAAGTCCATGAGCTTTAAAGAATTATCTGTAATTTATATCAGGTTAATGCTCATTTTATTTTTTATTTATTTTTCACTTTCTTAAGGTAATGGTCATTTTAGAAGTGCAATCTCAAATTACCTAAAAATGTTGTTGTCTGTGGCTTCCAGTATGGACTTCATTATTTGACCTACTGTCCATTTTTAGAGAATATGCTGGAATTTGGAGATTCCAAATGCCAGGGGATTATAAAAAAGCAACTGGGGAAAGGCTGGAGCTTGTGTTCAAGGCCACAACATTTGACTTAGGTGAGTCTTTATTAGATAAATAATTTTTGTTGTATTTTTGTAGGTTTGATAATATTTACACACTAATTTCTAAAGTCCCTCAATGTTTGTCACTCAAATGCACCATAGTATCTCTTTTCTAGAATAGTTTATATAAATAACAAACAAAGCAAACTGTATAATAAATATAATAAACATAAATATAATAAATATAATCTAAATATAATAAATAATAAAATTTACTTTTCAATTCCTGCAATATTAAAAATTCCTTCTTGGGAATTTTATAGGAACAACAAATTATTTTCAATAATTTTAATTTTTTTAAAGATTATTTATTGAGAGAAAGAGAGCATGAGAGCAGGGGGAGGGACAGCAGGAAAAGGGAAAGAAAATCTCAAGCAGACTCCCTGCTGAGTGCAGAGTGGATTCAGGGCTCCATCTCAGGACCCTGAGATCATGACCTGAACTGAAACCAAGAGTTGGACTTTCAACCAACTGAGCCACCCAGGTGCCCCAATAATTTTAGTTTTAGCTGAAACTCTAAGGAGAGCGTCAAATATGTAGCTCATTCATGGGGACTCTAGCATGATACGAAGGCTGATTCCAAAAGAAAGTAAGAGTGTGAAGTGTTTATAGTGGTTAAAAAAAAGAATGCTTGAATAAGATTACTATTTAGCAGAAAATTAAGGTTCTATGGGACAACAAATTTTAAATTTCGAGATTTTCTTATGAACAGAACTTAATTGCAGCTCTATCATACATACTCTGTGTGCATCATTTGCATCTTCATTAGTTTTTTTCACTAGCTACCAGCTACAATTACAGGAATGTAAAATACCCTAATCAATAGTAAAGAGCAAACATATATTTTTAAAAGGTACACACTTTTCAACCAGTCTTAAGCAGAGATGGATACTGTGGGTTGCTATACAATGTCCAGCATGACATTGAAGTAGCACATGGTGATTCCTTTTACCTTAACAATTATTGGATATTTTTTAAACACATACAGAACCCTGATTCTGAGTATTCACTACTGTTCACTATTATTCACTATTGCACAATTAAGGGAAACTCAGTCGCTGGTTTTTGTTTGTTTTAGATTCACTGTTTTTGCCTTTTTTTTTTTTTTTTTTCCTGACTGATCCCTTTCATAACTTCTTAAAGACTGATGTAATTCTACCCTGGGAATGGTGTAGTGATATAAGGGTTCAGTTTCCTCCTGGCAAAAAGGCAAACCATCTCTCTGCTTCTTGGTCATCTACCTCTCCTAAATGGTTTCTATTGAGCTGTATGTTGCCCACTGCCTTTTTTACATTTCCTTTCCAACACGTGTCTTTTTGGCATTCACTGTAAGCTTTTGTTTTAGAAGGAGTTTACTCTGTACCTTCAAATGTAAACACAGGAGGTATGTCTCCTATTCTGCTCTCTGATTACCACATGATACATTCTTTATGTATGGAACTCACCCAAGTTTGCTCCTGATCTCCACACACAAACACAGCATGCCACTCTTGATATTTTAGGTCCACACACCATGATTTTAAATGGAAGATTGCTCTGTGAGGCTTGAAATATATTCAGCTTTACCAAAGAATCAAGATGCAATCCTATCTGTCCTGGAGTTCTCAAATGTTACGGAAATGTTATAATCCCAGTTAAATCTTCCACTGAGACTTAAATGAGAGTAATATAGCACTGTTTAGGTCTCATGTCTGCTTCTGAATTTTTTCCTTCCTCAGAAAATTGCAAATAATTTTCAGGGGTGGTCTGTTGTTTTATTTATTCTTTTTCCAATCTGTTTTGGTGGCACAACTGTTAACATGCTAATTCTTTTGGCTTATAACATTTTAAATTGCAAAATAGTTCTTACTCCTCAAAAATAGTGGCTTTAAAGAACATATTTTAGAATATGGAGCTAGGAATTTCACTTCTTTGTTTTCTCTGATTTCTTTTTTAATATTGTCCTCTTACTGATAAATGATACCGAAGCACTGAATGCAGCTGGTTGCTTCAATCTGGTAGTGAAAATATGCAGGAGAAAGATGGAAGAAAGAGTGAAAATTTGGGATGAAAATCATTTTGTACATTTAAACCACATTTGTCTTTTTATTCTCAATAATTATGTCTTTTTTTGTGGGGTTTTTTTTTTTGTGCTGTCATTCTCGACATACAGTATAATAAGTCACTCATATTTTTAACTGTTTAGTATTATTGACTGAGAAACTTGGTAGAATGTATAAAGACATTAAGAAAGAAACGCAACTCTCCTAACCCTGTGTTGCTCAAAGTGAATACTTTAAGTGTAATGGTATCTGTATCTTCAATATGTCATCATTTTTCACAAAATCACAATATATTTTTTTCTATTTTTCTATTGGGATTATGTCTTCCTTATAAAGCTTTCTCTTTCCCCTCCAGGAATGCCAGATTAAGTTACACATTTCTTGTTGCCAGTACACATCAAAATATTCAATAATCACTAATTCCCACTAAACTGTCTTAATATTTTACACATAGAGTCACCTTTTTCTTTAAGTACTTTAGTAAGGTCAAATGTTCCCTAGATCATTATAAAGCTGTTATTTTTGATAGCCCCAACGTTGATTTATTGATATGTCTTCTTTTATCTTACTCTTTCCTTGTGATAATGCTCAAGAAATACATATATATATATATATATATATATATTTCCATGTGTATTACAAGTTCTGAGTCCCTGCACATTTGAAAATAATTTTAGCATCTACTTAGAATTGGAAGGCAGTTCTGGTTGGGTCTGGAGTTCTAGGTTCAAATTTTTTTTTCCCAAACTTTACCAATTTCTATATTTGTTTCTCTGTGAATATTACTTTTTTTAATGCTGAATTTTTTTTCAGAATACATCATTATATTTGCCAAAAATCATTAGATTTGGCAGTATGCCAATGTTTCTCCACTTGAGGATACATAATTTTCTTAGGTTGATTTCAGTAACTTATATTTTAACATTTTGTTTTTTTTTCAGCTCTTGCTCCAATCTTATTCTTTTTTTTTAAATAAAAATAATGGCATGTAGAATGTATAGTTTCTCACATTTTTATACTTTACATTTTTTATTGTGTACAAGACACCAATTGATTCTTTGGATATATCCTTTCTGTTCTTCAACAATTGTTAAATACAGATTACACCCTCTTAAAAACATTCAGTAACACATTTTTTTCTTTAGTTACTGTTCTTTTATAGAAGTTACTTTCATGTTTGGTCATGCAAAAATTTTCTGATAACTTTTAGAAGCTCACAATTTTTAAAGTTCTTTATTGTGCTTCAAATTATCTTTGTTTCTTCATTTTTTAATTATTTTTCCTGGTCCTCAATTTACTTTTATGTACTATAGATGATAAAATGAGAGATTATACTTTGACAGGAAAGGAACTCAAGTTTTTAATAAAGACTGTTCAGCAGTCAAAACCATGACTATGTTTACCAGCATCTTCAGGCAATGTTAGGAAAATCATGAAGTTAGTAAGTACTTTTGTATACTGTATAATTAAATATTCAAAAGCATGTATAATCATTACTTTTCTATATATCAAACAATATTAACAGTAGAAATTGTTAAGAAAGGATTGGTAGGTAGTAAAATTCCTAACAAGTAACAGATTAGGTGAAAGAGTAACTGATTTTTGCCCTGGAGTTGTTTTGTTTAAGTATTATAGTTTGATATCTGATCAACTGACTGAAATATTGTATTCATATCAAAGTCTAGTCCATACACTGTTCCAATAACTAACCTTTTCCAGAAAGCATTACTTGTGCCACCAGACCTTATTTTGCCCAGATTCATGATCTCATTTATCTATTTAAACCTGCCTTTCCTTAAACTTCAGTTATTCTGTTTGAAATGCTTCTCAAACTTAAAACAACCCATTTGCTAAATACATTTTAGGAGAAGAAAATTGTTTGAGAACTATGTAATATTTGAGTCGCAGTTCCGCTATTGCTTCAAAAATCACTCTGTTTTCACACGGTATTACACTTTCCTTCTTTAAATAGATAAATAAAGGCCTAAAGGTAGTCCCAGTCTTAGTACTTGCAAGGTTGGGCACAAATGGCAGCCCACATACCATATGTCCGAATACTTAAAAGTTACAAATCAAGTTAACAGATTGTGAAATAAAGTATATTCTATCTTTCTACTTTGACAAATACACCTTTATAAAGTCCTGGAAAGCCAGGTTTGAATTTGGAATTATTAGACTCCTTCTACTGCCATAATGAAATATGGCACTCTGGAGAGAGCCAGCCCTGGATTCCAGCCTATATATATATATATATATATATATATATATATATATATATACTCTCTCCCATCCATGGTTCCCTCTTGCACTATGATGGGCCTTGAACATGTAGAGGTGGACCAGTTGCCCACATGACCAAGTTTTGTGCATGTGCTCTGAAATAAAGTCCTCTTGGTCTCTTTGAGGATAGACCTGGGGTAAAGGCACATGCAGATTCTGATATTGGTCTGAGCATCATTTGAATTCAGAATTTTAGTCCCAAGTACCCAATGCATAATCTTCGAAGATAGAGGCGTATGCTGTAAGTGGGAACATGCCCTTGGCCTATGGGGAATGGTATGTGTAGAAATGGAATCTAGTAAGGCTCCAAAACAAGTGTGATGCATTTGATCTTTTGCCAGGGTCAAAGGGCAGTAGCCTTGTCACCTCATATCATTATCATGTCATTGTCAATTATCTTGATGAAGTAGTAGCTTCCAAATACAATGCCAGGTAACAATCCCAGATGTCATGGAATAGAAATGCTCACAGACCAATTTAAGGTGATAACTTACCAAATTAAATTGAAATGCACAGAAAGAAACAAGGAGAAAGATACTAGGGAGAAAAATATATTTAGGAAAAGGTACTCATGGGTGGAAGAATACCACTACTTGAATCCTGAGTTGTGCAATTTTTTTTAAAGATTTTATTTATTTATTTGAGAGAGAGAGAGAACACATGAGCAGGGTGAGGGGCAGAGGGAGAAGCAGACTCCCCACTGAGCAAGGAGCCCTACGCAGGGCTCAATCTAGGACTTCAGGATCATGACCTGAGCCAAAGGCAGACACTTAACGACGGAGCCACCCAGGCCTCCTGAGTTATGCAATGTTTCTACATTGTCTTTCTCTCTCTCTTTTCTCCACCACCACCAGCTTCTCCACAAAAAGTCTGGTTATAAGAACCAGAGTCAAGATTTGAGCAAAAAGTCCCAAACAGATGGAAGACGACCGAACCAATGATACACAGACATCTTCTATTAGAATTATTCATAAAAATAGGTGAAAATATGCCTTGCCAAGAGCTGTAGCTTGCCAGTTGCCCTGCTGAATGGTTATGAGTTTTATCTGTTTTTCTTGGGCTGAGCACATATGGGCAGAATAGGACTATATGAGTGTCACCAATAGGTGGCCAATTTAGGGGAGATTTAGCTGTTAGCCCAGATATGTCACAATCATGACTTATTTATGTCTATCTAAAAGTAGCACTCTTTTTTTATCAAATTCTTATTTATTGCTACTATCTTTGCTCTTCCTTACATTTAACATACTATACACTTAACACACTAATTGCATCTGTCTTTTATGCCACTAACTCACCCTAAATATCAAAAGCATCCTATAAGTGCATCTAGATATCATGAGCAAATAGATAACTTATGATCCATGTTTAACTTTTCTCATGAATTTCACCCTTCTAATTGTTTTTATTATTTATATAAAAATTGAGTATTTTCAACTAGTACATCATATAGATGTCATAACATCTTTTAAAGTTTTTACTTCCTTTAATAGTCACATTGGTTTTTGAGGTAGTCTTGGTAAAATCCTTCATTTTGTCATATGAGTAAATAATTAAGCTGTGGTATTTTGAAAACATTTTATGGCAGACATCACAACTTCAGGTGGAATAGAATCTTAAAATGCCCAAAATTATGGGATTTTTTTCCCCTTACTTTCCTTTTACCAGTCCTTTGACTTTTTTCCAATCTGCAAGTCTATTGACTTAAGAAAACACACCATCTCATTAAAGTAGACAACAAAATAAACATACTCATCATTATCCTTGAGTTTTTTCCCCATGTATTCTAAAATGCTTCATTGGAAAAGTATAATTTTTTTTTAAAGGAAGCAAAGAAAGGAAGATATCAGGCTTTCCTTATTCACTATACACTAGCAAAGATCAGTTCCAACGAATGAGAAATTTTTCAAATCAAGAGTCAGGTAGGGTTTTTTTTTGTTGTTTTTTTTATATTCATGTTATTATTTATTCATTTAGGTGATTTTTTTTTTAATTTAATTTTATTATGTTATGTTAATCATCATACATTATATCATTAGATTTTGTGTTTTTTGGGGGGGCAGGAGTTAGAGGTTTATTATCAGTCTATGTGAGACTAAAATTCAAAGCAAATTCAATTTTGCTTAAGGGAACATTGTGAAGTAACAATTCTTGATATTACATGCCTCATATGATCCATTCAAATCATAGAGAATTACATCTTTATGTGTCACTGTTCCAAGAGACAAACAAATGTGAACAGTTAAAACATCTTAAGAATGCATCAAGCTTATGAAATCTCAAACAAAACTTGAATTTTCTGTACATACTCCTGTCAATTAAAGTTATTTCCTGTACACCACTCCTCTTGCAAACTGGTCTTCTATTTCCTTTCATTTGACCTAGATCGGCTACGAGACCTAGAGAAAGATCGGGAAGGCTTGTGATTTCTCTCCCGAGACAGTGATCTCTCTCTCCTCCTATCTCTGGAAAGGGACCTGCTCTGGCTGGGGGAGAAGCTTCTCTGTCTTGGAGATCTGAGGTTGAGGTGGAGGACTCCTCCGATAATCATCTCGAGGGCAACGACCCCAAGATGGTGGTGGGCCACGATTTCGACTTCTCTTTTCACCATTCGAGAGTTCCACTATTCCTCAGCGGCCACATAATGTTTTCCCATCTAGTTCTCGAAAAGCATCGGCTGCATCTCGGGGATCTTCAAATTCAACAAAAGCAAAACCGGGAGGGTTTCTAGCAACACACACACTTCAGAGTGGTCCACAATAACCAAAAGCTGGTTCCAATTCATTCTTGTTACCATTGTTTCCAAGATTACCTACATAAACCTTACAGTCCAATGGATAGGAATCACTATACATTTTGAGATCTTGGGTTGGAAAGCGGACGCTCAAATCCACACACCCTCAGATGGGTCTTCCCGCTTCCTGCTCCCCTCCCCGACCAACTCCCAGAGATGCTCTCACTGACCTGGCGTCCACAAAATGGCGGACATCATTAGTTTTTGATGTAGTGTTCCATGATTCATCATTTGCGTAGAGTCAGGTAGATTTATATAAAAGGTGTTTACTGTTCCTTTTATCAGTCAAAAGGAATAAAGAAAAATTTACATTTATTTCATTAGTGATAAGAATTTAATGGTTGCAATGTAATTTTTAACATGTTTTTATTCTAAATACTTGTCAGAGTCCATTAAATATCTTTTCTTTCAATTTTACCTTTAAGTTAGAGGTGAACAAATAACTTCTGAATATTTAGCAGTTTCTGTTTTCCAAAAGATCCTCATTAGTCCATAGTTAGCTAAAGCTGTTCATGCAATGAATGTCTATAATTCAGAACTAGACATCCAGCAACAAATTGCTGTATTTTCTTCATTTTTACTGCATTAAACTAATTTTAAGGAAGTTTATAGAATTTAGAAATTTTTCAAATTAAAATCTTATATAATTAATTGGTCACAATAATTTACATGAAGTGATTCTTCATTTTCTTAATTGCATTAACTTATAGCCATATATATTCACATGCAAATAAGCTACTATATAATTATCTGTATGATAGAAAATGGCAATATCAAGATTCGTTAGTATAATTAGAATCAATTCAATAGCAGATGTTAGTATACTATATCTTCATTTAGTTTACTTCTTTTCTATGATACTTTTGGAGTAGCCAATCAAACTAAATCCACTCCACATATTATAGCACACCATCATCTTTGGTCTATAAAAACTCAATCTTTTATTTTGTTGGAGGAATATATATTATGGGTGCTGAGAATTATGGGAATCACGAAGGGAACAAAACCATCCTATTCCCTGCTGTCATTCTAATGGAGACAGAAGAATGATAAGACTTTTTTGAAAAATATTTTATTTATTTATTTGAGAGAGAGAGTGAGAGAGAGAGCGCACGAGAGGGGGGAGGGTCAGAGGGAGAAGCAGACTCCCCGCCGAGCGGGGAGCCCGCTGCGGGACTCGATCCCGGGACTCTGGGATCATGACCTGAGCCGAAGGCAGTCGCTCAACCAACTGAGCCACCCAGGCGCCCGAATGATAAGACTTTTAACCTATGACACCAGTAATAAGTGCTACAAGGAAAAAAAAACTAAGGGAGATGATATGAAATGCTGGGGCAAGGCGAAAGTGGATTGTGGTCAGAAAAATGACTCCCTGATAAGGTAACAAATATGGAAAGAGAGTGGAGAACAGTAAGGACTTTGAGAAAGGTGAACATAAAACTGATAATAATAGTAATAATAATAATAGCTTTAAAGGAGAGAAACTATTTGTTGTCTGCAAGGACTCTAGCGTGGCTGGTGCATCACATAGAGTGTTAGAAGATGAAACCGTAAAAATGCAGGTAGGAAAATCATACTGAAACTTTAGGCCATTTAAGTACTTAGGCTTTTACTCTCTTTTAAAGGGTAAAATTTATACAAATTCAAGCAAAGAAGAGACATGATCTAACCTCAGTGTTTCAGTGGATCATTGTGGTTGCATTGCCAAGAACAGACATAGGCAAGGAAGGGCAATGATACCAATTCGATGCTTTTGCAAAAATCCAGATGAGGTGTTGTGGTATCTGTACCAGGATTATAACAGTAGAGGAGGCATTTTGGAGTTAGTAAGTACATGGATCTTGGCCTCAGAGGATCTGGGTTCTAAACTCAATTTATAAACACGGAATTATGATATTGTAAAAGTCACATTTTTCCTCTACGTTTTAGTATCCTCATCCATAAACAAAGTTTATATTTTATATAATTTATATAAATATATATGAGGTAATATTTATAAAGTATAAGACACAATACCTTGTATAGAATTAAAGTTAAATAATTTATTAACTGTTTAAGATTGGGTGTGGTTGGGGACAGGATGGAACGAATGGGAAAATGAAATATGGTAAATATATTCAAAACCACTGAGCTGTACACTTTTTAAAAAAGATGAATTTTATAGCATGTGGATTGTACCTCATTAATAAAATGAAACAAAAGAAATGGAGACAATGATTTTCCAAATATGTCATTTTATACAGATCTGTTGGAGCCATATTTATGTTTCACATATTAAAGAATAAAATCAAAGAGGGAAAGAAAACTCAAAATGGAATAGAAATAGAACTAAATGAATCCCTCAATTTCAAATGAATAACATAACCATACCACACAGAGGCAAGAAGGAAGGATGAACTTCGGTAACTCTTAAATGCAACATTTTGACCATCTAATGTAAGGCTAAAGCCAAAAAGAACAGTAAAGAAATATTGTACTTCAGTCAGTAGATTTGTTACTCAGAGTGTGATTTAATAATTTTAAAATTGTTTTATGTGTATTCTAGGATTGAGCAAATAACTATATAGTGTCTAAGATATATTAAATATATTAGAGATAATCAGTATGAACTCTTGTTTGTATAGCTTTATAAAGAGATAGAGTGAGAGAGAGGTAGATGTATAGATGTATATTAAGACTTTAAAATTAGGTAATAAATATCATTTTAACTCATTTTCATATCTTCAATCGTATTTCATTTTCTTGGTTTACATTATTCCCATTTTTTTTAACATTCAGCTATATTGTTTATCACATAAAATCACTTAACAATGATATACATTTGATGACTGTTTTACCAGGTCTCTTTGTTTCATATTACTAAAATTTACATTTCTACTTATCAGACAGAAAAAGAAGTTGAATTCCACACATCACTAAAATATATACTCGAGTATAATATAATGATAGCAAATATGAAATAGATGTCAACTTTACATTACATAGTTCTATGATTTGCAACATCAAAAAATGATCTGATCAGATCATCTTTTCTATGGAATAGTATTTATTTTACGCATTTATATTCACTAAGTAATAAATATGAGTATATTATGTTCTGAGATGTCAGGATAATATTATGAAGACAAAACAATCCACAAGACATATAAAAATTGCATATCCAGAACATGAAGACAAATATCAATATTCAAGAGATAGAAAATCTGGTACTTCACAGGACTTCCTGTTTTATCTCGTTTCTCAGTAAAAATATTACTTTGACATAAAAACATTTTCTGATCTGCTTTGAAAACATAGTCATTCTTTTTTTTTTTTTAAAGATTTTATTTATTTATTTGAGAGGGAGAGAGAGAGAATGAGAGATAGAGAGCACGAGAGGGAAGAAGGTCAGAGGGAGAAGGAGACTCCCCGCTGAGCAGGGAGCCTGACGTGGGACTCGATCCCGGGACTCCAGGATCATGACCTGAGCCGAAGGCAGTCGCTTAACCAACTGAGCCACCCAGGCGCCCCGAAAACATAGTCATTCTTAACCCAATCCCTCTCTACTTTCTATCCTTTTTGAAAAAATGCCACTTGTCAGTGCATTTTGTGTAAAAAAAAGGGGGGGAGGGAAAACAGTAAAATATACATGTATTTGAATATTGCAAAAAGGAAACAATAAATGATACACCATAACACAGAGAGCTTGGTTACCTAGAGAAGATGGATGGGAACTGCATGAAGAGGGTAGCAATACAATGGAGTGAAATCACTTTTCTGTTTCTTTTTGCACATTTCTGACTTTTGGAACCATGATAATGTTTCACATACCCAAAGAAAGCAATTATAATAAACAACAGTGGGGAAATGATACTTAAAATGAAAGACAAAAGCGAACGAAGGAACTAAAACATACTTTAATTGAATTATGTAACAACAGTGAAGGACAGATAGGCAAGGGAAAGTAACAAACTATAATTTGTGTTCAGTATTTAATCTATATACCCTCAGGCTGAATAAAAAATATACAATATAAGCTCTAATTCATAGGATTTTGTTTTCTTTTTTATATAGCCATAGTCTAGCAATTTTGAAACCAGAATATACTACTTATGTATTGTGGACTGGCAAATAAGTAAAAATATTTTAGGTAATGGTATTTTCACTGACAGGGAGGGGAAATACAGAAAAAAGGGAACTCGCTTGAAATCATGACTCATGACTTTATGTATAGACATATAGATATATATTTATTTGTATATATGTCACACATACTTATGTATACATGTATGTATGATCTGAGAATTCATGCATCTCCTTCCTAATTTTTCACACCACTGAGAGGTTTGACAAGCAATGACACCCCAGAAGAAATGAGCACAATTATCATTCCAGCTCTGGATTCAAATACTATTTTATGCAAATATTATTCTTCACAAAAAGGAACCAGTGTTCCTTGGAGAAATGATTGCCTCCATGTATGGACAATATAGGTACAAAATGAGCTTGACACATTTTGTGGTGGCAGAAAATAAAGTAGTCATCAAACAACAATGGGGACATGTGTAAAGGACCGGTGGTAGAAAAGGATATAAACAGTGAATAAAATAAAAAACCACTAACCACACTGCTATAACTAAAGAAATGCATATAGCATACATAAATACCAAAATAAATGGTGTAGCAGGAAAAGAACTCCCTTACAATAGAAAAATCAACTAATTGTATAAGAAATCATGGAATTAAGTTGCCGTATTATTTAGGCAAGAATCATCAATAAAACTGAGTGAAAATATCAGATCATGCGTTACATTTAGTTGCATTTACTATTGGGTAATCTGGTAAACTGTCATTTTATACATTATTTGTGGTTTCTTATTTGTCACATATCAAGTCAATATATGTGTATAAATGAATACGATGTACATACACACATATACTGTGTCTAAGCTATCCTTATTAAACTATTTTTTCATGAACCACAGACATTATTTTATTATTTTAACTTTGGTTATTTTAATGTTTGTAAGGCTGAATATTCCTTTTTATCTTCCCATTTCTTTCTCTCTTGGTCTCTGTCTCTCATTCTTTCTATCTTCAAGCTTTATGATTAAAAAAACATATATATGTATATAGTATGTTAAATTTTTAAGAACTCATTGCTTGCTTGTGCTATTTTTATAGAATTCTGTTATTATTTCACATAGGCACAACATTTGAGGAAGTTAATTATAAATTCTTTAAAGTTTTTAAACTTTTCTTTTCATCCCTGAATGTATTCTGTTCCCTTCTTTATTTCATTTTTACTGTATATTTTTTAACTTCTTAATGTTAAACAATTTCATTATTCTGATGATTCCTTGTTTTCTACAATATGAATAAAGAAAATAAATAAATAATAATAAATTCTTCCCACAATGCAATTATTAATTTAAAAGGAGAAAATAATTGTCTTACAATGAAGAAACCAGAGGGCTATCATCATACCAGGTGATTAAAGTACATAGCAATGGTTGCCATCATCTGCTTCTTGATACAATGGGCTAAGAAGGCCACAACCTTATTTCTGTGGTATACCTGCCATATTGAATAATATGATAAAACGTTAGACATATTCAAATTGAGATGTGTTCTACAAAATATCCATAGAAAAAATGATATAAAATGGAAGAGTAAATTCATACGCAATTCCCAAAAAGCATAAAAAAATAATGATGGAACTGATTATGGTGAGTTTAAATGTTCTGATCAACAAACCAACCAACCAACCAACAAATAAATAAAAAATTCTAATTAACAACAACAACAACAAAAAAACACCTTAGACAAAATTAGCTATTTTGTAAAAGCTTAGATATTATACTGAGGTAATTCTAGACTAAGAAGGAATTAATATTTGAAATATTCAGCAAATTCTTGCCTATAACAATAAAAACACCAGAACCTGTAGGGAAAATTGCCTAAGAATTAAGATAAAGTAGATTATAGACAGAAAAAGCCAATTCCTGACAAGTATATACAAAGATGTTCAAACTGATATTGAAAAATAATAAGAATCAAATCAAAATAGCAATTAAATCCATTCAACAGTACGGCAAATATTAGACACCTGTATAATACCAAGTGTTGACAAGAATGTGGAGATATAGAAACATTCATGGAAGGGAGTGCAAGCTAAAATAATAATTTTCTGATGTTGCATTGTCAAAATAGAAAAGTATGTGCTTTATAACTCAGTATTCTTACTCCTGGACATACTTCCTAGTGTAATTCTTACACATTTCATTGGTAGGGTATCTGCAAAGATATTCATATTATTATTGCTTTTGGTTGAAGGTAGATGAGTACCCTGGAAACCTATCACTGGATGGGCATAATAACAAAATGTGTTTGATATATACTGTGAAAAATTTCGCAACTGGAAACAACAAATTAGATATAGTTCGAGCTACTACATAGACGTTCTTATAAACGGCTAGCTGAGAATGGTAAGATGTATAACCCAATGACTTTGTGTAAAATATAATTAAGTATCTGTGAAAAATACAAATTTTATCTAAAGTTCTTATGAGGGGAGAACAATAAGAATTGGAAAAGAATATAGAGCTTTTAACAACAACAAAGTAACAAGAGCCTCACACTGCCTGCTGCAGATAATCCCCATTGAATTAAGAGGATTTTGACTAAGTTAACATTATACACTAGATATTTAATTAAATCATAGCCACCACCCAAAGAAACTATTATCAATAGTTTGGTGTTCTTATTAAAATAATTACTGTATAGATTTTTTCTGAATGTTAAAAACAATTGCATTTGGGGGTGCCTGGGTGGCTCAGTCATTTAAGCGTCTGCCTTCGGCTCAGGTCATGATCCCAGAGTCCTGGGATCGGGCTCCCTGCTCAGTGGGGAGCCTGCTTCTCCCTGTCCTGCTCCCCCTACTTGTGCTCTCTCTGAAATAAATAAATAAAAATTAAAAAAAAAAACCCACACAATTGCATTTGATAATTGTGTTCATTTGATGGTTTCTCACATTATTCATTGGGTAGTATCTAAAAATTAAAGAAGAAAAATAAATAAATAAATAAAAATTAAAGAAGAGACAATAAACGTATTTTTTCCAAGAATAATAAAAACATTAAGGCATTTGCAGCTTAAGACACAGTTTTGGCAAGAAAGATGTTTCCTAACACTAGCACATTTTGAATTTAACTTAATTTTTTCATAATTCTGTTTAAGTTGTGGGGAAAATATTAAATTACCATATGATTTCACTCATATGTGGCACTTAATAAACAAAACAAATGATCATAGGAAAAAAAAAGAGAGAGAAGCAAGTCAAAAAACAGACTCTTGACTATAGAGAACAAACTGAGGGTTACCAGAGGAAAGGTGGGCAGAGGGATGGGTGAAATAGGTGATGGGGATTAAGGAGTCTACTTGTTGTGGTGAGCACCGGGTATTGTATGGAAGTGTTGAATCACTAAATCGTACACCTGAAACTGATATTACACTGTATGTTAATTAACTGGAATTTAAATAAAAACTTGAAAAAGGAAAAAAATGACATTTTCAGTGTCTGAAATATAATTGTTAGTGTTGGGAAAAAAATGTTTCTTGTGTAGAATTTTGGTAACTTTTAACTGGATTGCAGTACCTTTCTCAACTCATTAAAACTTCATAGAAAGTATGGCTAAGACCAGGTTTATTAATTATGTTTGAATAAATCAGAATTCCTAAAAATGTAATTCCATGGAACACAATTCCCTTCTAAATTTAAGTATTATATATTCAAATTCCTTTGGGAAAATCACGTAATGCATCTATATTTTAATAGTCAAAGTTATTATTAATAATTATTAAAATATCTAAACCTATTTATACTTTTATAATACATCATTATCCAAATGCATTTGAATATCATTGCATTCATATTTACTCAAGCTTACTAATATTTTAATACCTCACTATTTATATATATGAAATGTTTTGAAATGTAAAAATTCACTAACTAAAATTTTAAATATTGTCTGTAGCCCATAGAGAAAGAGTGAAAAAAATCACAGCTAGCTCAGAATACAGAACAAGAAACTAGATAATTTAAAGCCTAACAATCTAATTTACAGAAAAAAAATCACTCAATGTTTCATTCAATTCAAGGAATGTCAGAAGTGTCATCTTCATTTTTGAAGGTCATCATATTTTATTTGTAGCTACTTGCCCCAATGTAATTCTGACTTCTTGCTTCAAAGAAAAATCCATATATGCTGTAAATCAGAGTGTTAGTAAATGACTAAATTTTACCTACAGATTTATGAGTTGAAAATATAACCATTAGTCACATACACTCAAGATACAGTTACTTTCCTCTGGATATTCCAACCAATTTACCTTAAAAGTTTAAATCACTTTGAAAAATTTGCTGCATTTCACTGAAAAAAAATTGAGTTAAAACTTTAAAAAGTATATATTTCAAATAATAAAAAATTTGAACATACTTCAGTACACTAATTTTACACTGAAACTCTATTAAGGGAAATATTTCATAGTTGATTAAAAATTCAGTCAGAAATTTTTAAGACAGTTTTTTATTACTTACAAATTTGTTTTGATTTCAAATGTGCTCATGCAAAAGGTATATACTTTTACTACCCAGATGATATAGATCTAGATACACTTAACTGCTTCCTGACATTTTGAATACTTAATTTTAATAAAAGCATGGATTTCACAAAATGGATGAACATAGGGGAAGGGAGGGAAAAATAAAATAAGACGAAATCAGAGAGGGAGACAAACCGTAGGTGACTCTTAGCTATAGGAAACAAACTGAGGGCTGTGGGAGGGTGGTAGGTGGGGGATGGGGTAACTGTGTGAAGGGCATTGAGGAGGGCACTTGACGGAATGAGCACTGGGTGTTATATGCAACTGATGAATCACTAAACTCTGTCTCTGAAACTAATAATATACTATCTGTTAATCAGTTGATTTTAAGTAAATTTTTTAAAAAAGCATGGATTTCAATTTTTCACTATTTAAAATTAATATTACAGAACTAAAGATTTCAATTGTACTCTATAATCTTAAACAACTATGTTAGTAGTTACAAGATATTCCATTTAATAAGTTAGAGTTGCTTTCATTAATACATGGAATAATTATGCTATTGAGAAGTCATGGACAAATTTAAAATATTTATAAGAATTAGGTTTCTCTTACTGGATTTAAGAAAATTCAGTAAATATATTTCAGTAAGCTTAGTTGTAAATTATATATACCTAAATAAACAAACCAAAAAATAAAACAAAAATTTGTCTCTGATCATATGTGATGCCATAGTAGAAATTTTAGCTGACAGTCCTGGATATGTTCTTCTTCTACTCTTTCTATGTTAAAAATCTTGAGAAAAGAAATATTTTTTTGATTTATTGTGGGTCTAGGTGTAGCATTTTCTTAAATCTTGAGCGTATTTTGCTGAGGTGATTTTGCTGTGCTTTCTCTTTATGCATGGAGAAGAAAATTCTTGCCTTTTCTATACCTAGTATTCTTTTTCTTTTTTTAATATTTTATTTATTTATTTTAGAAAAAGTGGGAGAGAGAGCATGAGTGGGGCAGGGACAGAGGGGGAGAGAGAGAGTCTCAAGCAGACTCAGTGCTGAGACCAGAGCCTGACATGTGGCTCAATCTCAGGACTCTGAGATCAGGACCTGAGTTGAAATCAAGAGTTGGATGCTTAACTGACTGAGCCACCCAGGCACCTCATATACCTAGTATTCTCACTATAATACCTAGTATTAATCCCCAGTAATAACTCCATATTTATCAGATGATGGAAGCCACTCTCTACTAAGTCATACAGGGTCTAACTGCAATGTTAGGAGTCATTGTATAATGCTTATTTCTCCAAAATTTAAAATAGATTATACTTAGATATGTAGCTAGACAGACAGACATAGATAAAAATGTTTTTAAAAAATTATGGAAAACAACTGGTTTCACCTAGTACATTAGCCACCCACAGAAAATACAGAGAAAATATAAACCTGGTCACTGGAATATTTATTAGTTCTTTAAAACCTATTTTGAAATGGAGGTTTATGTCTTAAAAGTTTTTTGATGTTATGTCTATCCCTAAAAGTGCAAAAATTTCATGTCCTGTAAGTTGAGAATCTGACATATTACCTATTGGTTTTACCAGTTGTTTTTTCTGTTTGCTTTCAGGTAAATAACTTTTTATTGCTCTGCTCTGCTCTGAATCTCAGGGCAGGGCCATTTCTCAGTCTACCTTGCCAGTTTCCTTCTGGCCATGTTCTGGTCAGTTGAGTGCAAAACCGGGAGGAGGAGAAACAAGGATGTATGTTGCAGGAATCTAGTTGCTTTCAGATAGCTCTGCCCTCCACGATTCCAAGTCATCCAGGGAAGCTCGCGTCCTGGTTCTAGTTCTAAGTGGCACACCATGTAAAGTGTTCTATAGAAAGCAGACTTTAAGATATCGTTTACTAGGCAGATTGTTATTGGTTAGTGTGTAAAGTACTCTTACAAATAATACCCATGAAAGACAGAGTAAGGAACAGGAGTAGCAGATGGGGAAGCTGAGCTGTGAGGTAGACCCAGAAACAGTTCGGACAGACCTCATGGGGAGATCTGGAGAAATAGCCACCCTTGATTATCCTCGTGTTATCCTAGTGAACGGGGAGGGCTATTCTTTATGCTCACTCAGTCAGTTGTTGGATGTGGATTTTGTAGGAAAAGGTGTGACTTTGGGAGCAAAAGTACCAGGCGGGTGACAAAACCACAAAAGGGCTTTCAGCTGAAGATTGTCCACCTACAGCATCCCCAGAAGTTGGGACAATGGGTTCTTCACTGAAGGGAGATCTAGGCAGTGCATCAATGTTCAATACAGGTCACCTTTGGTGCCAGCTTCTTTAAGGTTCTGATAAACTTCTCGAACAAATGTAGGAAATAATCATACTAAGTTGAACTACTAACCCAGATACTACATCGAGTCTCAGGACCAAAGGTAAAACTCATTGTCTCCTTTCTCCTATACCCATCCTCTATTCCCTCCGTCCTCAGCTAGGACAACTGTTGGTGTCAGAGGTATAGTTAGATGTAACCAAAACCTTTGTCTTGGAGGGATTTGAGCCCCTGGCACATTCTTTTCTCAGGATACAGTTGCTAAACATTTGCATTTGCTATCAAACTTGGGCAAGGGAGATACAAGAGCTGCTCAAGAGAAACCACTGGGTACCTAACATCATCCCGATCCCTTCTTCTGTGTGACTGCAGCCTTATTTCCTCCTGATGATCAGGATCAATTCCCCAGTCTGGATGGTGATTCTTGTTCTTGTCTTCTGCTCCCTTAACACAAGGAATGTGACATGTCCCAGTGGCAATCACAGCTTATGATTCACTGACTTCCTTTCTCTATCCCCTGGCAGCAGTGTTCTCCTTTTCAGAACAAAAACCTCTAAATTTTCAGAGATCAAAGTTGTGGTGAGTGAAAGCACACTGGGAGTGTTGATAAGGAGAACTATTCTTATTTCTAACTCTGTGGTTCTTGGAGTTCATGTTCCTGATGAAGAAATGGCACTATATAAAGGTACATATGTACATGCATCAGCATATGTATATGTGTAAATGTATTATAATAGTGTAGGGTCTGTCCTGAATGATGGTGCTTCATTTTACTAAATTATTGCCTTTCAGCTAGTACATCGCTCCCTACACAAGCTATCAGGCCAACAACTTCTGTATGGTATTTTGGATCCCAAGTCATGGGGCCACTCCCAACATTTGGGATAATGTGAGAAAGAACTCTGGACAGATGTGATGGTAAAATTGATCCCATGTTGACAGAAGAAACATTTAATAAGGTTCTTATAGTTGCACTAGCTAAGGCCCTTCGGGCAGGAAAAGAACACTCATACCTGCATTATGGGTCTACCCTGTAAGAATGCATCACTGAATCAGTTTGACAGAGTCTACTATAATCAAGTATGGGGTTTTCTGAAGGATGGTGGCATATCAAGGACTTTGCCTTAGTTCCCATTGCTGGAAAGTCGGACATTCAGCAATAAGAGATCAGAGCTCTTTCTGTTTTCTGCCATATGAAAATACACAGGAAGAGGATGGCTGTCCACAGGCCAGGAAAACACCCTCGTTGAGAAATAAATCTGTCTAGGGCACGTTGATCTTGAACTTTCCATTCAAAACTGTGACAACTAAATGTTTGCTGATTAAGCCACCCAATCTATGGTAATTTGTTATAGTAACCTAAATAGTCCAAGATATGTGAGTCACTTGAAAATTATTTAAGATTTCTTCTTAATTTATTTATAGGGTTTTATGGTATGTAGCTTTGTACAGTTTTCTTAGTGACTGGTCCAGATATTATAATGTATATAAAAAAGTATCACAGTCAACTGGCATTAATGCTTTTTTCCCAATTAAACTAAACATCAAAATTTTACTTCTATTTAGGTCCCTTTACCATCCCCAGGTTATATATAATTATTTTAAGAATTTCCTTGGTATGCATTGTACACAACATCAGATGTGTTATGATTTTTACTTCAGCATCAAATGTGATTTTAAGAAAATCATGAGATTCATGGTCTATTTACCCTTATTTGTACTGATTCCATGTTTTAATTTCCTTTTTGGAACTTCAAGCCTTTTTCTATTATCATTTCCTTTCTGTATATAGAAAGGGTAGGCTTGCTAGTAACAAATTTTCTTAGTTTCCCTTTATCTGAGAATGTCTTATTATGTCTTTACTCCTGAAGGATAGTTTTGTCCGTTATAGATTTGATAGTTGATGATTCTTTTCTTTTAGTATTTAAAGTGTGCTTATTTCCTTCTGACCTGCAAATTTTCAGATGAAAAATGTTTTTCCCCTATAAATAATTTGTCCTTTTTCTCTGACTTCTTCCAAGATAATTTGTTGATCATCAGCTTTTAGATATTTAATTAGGGTATGTCTTGGCATGAGTTTCTTTAGGTTTATCCTATTTGAGGTCCAGGGACTTAAATCTGTAGATTTATGCTTTTCACCAAATTTGGAGACTTTAAAATCACTATTTCTTTGAGTCCTTTTTTGGCTCCACATTCTTTCTCTTTCCTCTCTTGGAGTTGAATGATAGGAATTTGTTAGTGTTGCTCCTGTCACTAAGACTATTCATTACCTTCTTCTTTTTTTTTTTTTACTCTTTTCTTTCTATTTTCTCTGATTGAGTAAATTCAATTGATCTGACTTGAAGTTCACTGAGTTCACAGAATCTATTCTCTGTCATCTCCACTATACTATTAAGCCCATACAGTTTTCATTGTTGCTGTTATTGTTGTCACCGTATTTTTCAGTTATAATTTGCATTTTGGTCTTTTTTCTATAACTTTTCTTTGTCAATACATTCTCTTTTTTATTTAATTCAAGAGAACTAATAATTTCTTGCTTAAAGGGAATGAGTAGTCAGGGCCTTGCAATCCTGACATATCCAACAATATGTGTAGGAGTCCAGGAGGCCCATCCTGGGCTGCTTCCAAATAATCAGGAAATATGGCAAAGCTGCAAAGCAACAGAATTTGGTGCGTGCAATTACCTTAGTAGGTGATAAGTGGCAAGGTCAGTCCATCAAGCAAGGGCCTGACCCTCATAGATTTATAATGATAAGAGCTAGCCAAGATGGAGAAGTCTAGTTCCTACTACGTCCTTCTACTTACTACTACTACAAAAAAGAAAAAAAAGAAAAGAAAGATAAAGGCAAAACAAGTATAAAAAAATCTTGAAAACTGGAAAGACAAAGGAATACTAAGGGACCTTGTGATGGAATTTCTCTACTATGGGTCCTTTCTTTGTTGCTTCCCATGTATCTTAGGGCGTGGTAGATGCTACCAAACAAGGAACTCCGATAATGACAAATAAAAATTTCATCCAAAGCCCTTCTCTCTAGCTCAGAGACTGGGAAAATAATGACCCAGTAGTACAGAAGACCTTTCTGACAATACCCTGCTATAGTCCAACCAAACAAAAGTAGAAAACCATTCCCCTCTTATCCTCATGGTTTTAACACAGCTGCGTGGATTGCTGGTCTGCCCTCCTACACTTTCATTCCATGGATGGCTCAGCTGTTAGAATTATCTGACTAGGATTTTAAAGCTGCCACACAATATTTCATTAAGTTTAAAATGTTTATACCAATTTGGTTTTTCTCGTTAGACTTAAGAAAATTCAGTAAATATACTCCAGAGGGATTAGTTATGTTATATATGCCTGAAATAAACAAAAACTTTACTCTGATCATACTAAATTTCACAGTAGTAATAAGTAAGAATAAGTATCTTTTCAAGATTTTGATTTTAATTCTACAGAAAGACAAATAATGCATGATTCCACTTACATGAAGCGTCTAAAATAGTCAAATTAATAAAATCAAAGATTAGAATGGTGATTGTCAGGGATAAGGGGAGGGAGGAAACAAGAAGTTACTAATCAATAGGCACAAAGTATCATTTATACAAGAGAGTAAGTTCTGGAGATCTACTGTACAACATTATATCTATAGTCAAAAATAATATTGCATACTTAGAATCTGCTAAAAGGGTAGATTTCGTATTGTTTTTACCACAATAAAATTTTTTTAAAAGGTATGCTCAGAGATGTATCACTTGCTCCTCATTTCTTCTACCTTGTTCTTATTCTCAGATTCATTTCTCCCTTTCTCTACCCACTGCCTGTAACTACCCAATTTTATTATTTTCTGGTTTCTCCTTCTTGTATTTCTTTAAACAAAAGAGGAGATATGAGCATATTTTCTTTTTTTAATTTTTTAAACCACTCTATTGAGCTGTGATTGACATACAAAAAACTGTACATATTTAATATATACAATTTGATGAGTTTGGAAATAAATATGCACCAATGACCCATCACCACAATCTATGTGATAAACATTTTCATTACCTCCAAAAATTTCCTCCATCTTTATTTAAAATAATGATGATATAATATTATAACAATTATTTATAATAATAAAGGTATTATTATTGTAAGAACATTTAACATAAGATCTATTCTCAGCAAATTTTCAAGTAAATAATACAATTAGTGTTATTAACTATAGGCACTATGCTTTGTAGGGATCTCTAGAACTTACTCATCTTTCATGACTGAAAAGCTGGACCCTTTGACTAAAACCTCACCATTTTCTTCCCTTGCCCCCCAGTCCCTGGCAACTACCATTCTATTTCCTGCATTTTTATATAGAGTATAACATACTGTATATAATTTTTGATAATTTGCCTTTTTGCAACTAACAATATATCTTACAGTATGTCTCAGAAACCACTCCATATCAATTCATAGAGTCTGTTTTCATTCTTCCTTCCTCCATTGGTTGTATAAACCATACTTTATTTAACTACTTTTTTATGGATGGACACTTAGGTTGTTTCCAAAATTTTATATTTGATTTCCTTCCTCAATTTTTTAAGTTCTTTTTATATTAGGGATATTATTAGCTCCTTATGATATATGTTGCAAATATGTTCTCAGTTTGTCAGCTTATTGTTTGCCAGGTATTATTATTTCATTTTAATGATTATTTTTTAAACTTACACAGTTGAATTTAGAATATTTTCCCTCTGGGGATTTTTATTCAACTTATTAAGCATTTCCATGCATGAAGCTTAAAATAGAGTCACTTGTTTGTTTCCCTCTCGGGCATGTGTAGTTTCATTTTCATAGTGGGTATTTAGACCTTATATTATTAAAAATTCTAATTTCATTCCATTCAAAAGATGAAATATTAAGCTAATGGCAGAAAACAGCATAGAAAGAGAAATTGTAAACATATGAGATCTGTAACTGAGAGATAAAGGTAATGTAGATATTGTGAGAACAGATGTGGAAAAGTTATGAGGAAATGGTTAACTTGACAAGAACTTATATGAATTGTTTGTTTGTTTGTTTGACGTTAAGAAATTTATTTAAAACGAGGGACACCTGAAGTTAATTTTTGTACCTGTGTGACAAAGAACACACAGGAGCTCCCTGGCCCTCTCCGCTGCCCCTTCTGTAACAGGAGATCTGCTCTAGGACCCCCAAGTTAAAGAGCTGACCTGAGGTCCTTCCCATGAGCAGCAACTGCGGTTCATCCAGGTAAACTCTCCCCAGACAGCATTTATAAGAGAGGATCTCCAAGGCTAGTTTTTTCCCCAAGGGATCCAAAACAAGAAATAAGCTGAAAGATGAAGACTATTCTTTCTCCTGACGCAGAAGCAGGAAAATAAACCGAGGCAAAATCCAACCCAGAGGCCACCATGTCCTCCCAGTCCAAAGCCGTGTTCAGGTAACTCTCCTCTCTCGTCCATGATGATAAAAATAGAGAGAACAGGGCTGGTCTTTAAGAGCTGCAATGTCTCCAGATGGAAATTATATGAATTGTTAAGCTGAAACAGGATGGCAGGATCTAAAAACGATGCTGTTGGTGGTGGTGGTGATGGTGGGTGATGGGTGATGATGCTGGTGATGATGGTGGGTGATGATGCTGGTGTTGATGGTATTTGCTCGAGTGTATGTGAGTACGTGTGCATGAGTCAGTGTATGTCTGCGCAAGTAGGAAGAAAAAGCACAGAAAAAGAAAAGAAGGGGAGGAGGGACATAATTTGACAAATGTCTCGTTTTCTATTTGAAGTAAGAAGAACAAGCTTTCTGAGGATGCTGGAAGTGATGGGACTTCTCTTCCTTCTTTGCTTGCTGTCTCTACCTCATATCTCTCCCTTCACCTTCGTTTTTCAGGGCAATAGGACCAGCCAAGACCTGTAGAATCTACCTGTGCCATTACTCTCTTCTCTCATTTCTAGGGTTGTAATTATGACTCTAATTCAGATCATTAGTTTTATCTCAACAGGTTGTTGCAGGAAGATTCTAGTTTCATTATCTTCAGGCTCTTTTTTTCAAAAGACACACACATGCTATGTTTTTATTTATTTTGCTTTCCCCAAAGTTTTACGTTCCTAAATGAAAGGTGCTTCAAATTTGAGACATTGTAGGAAGTAGCATATGCGGTTGCAATTTGTCAGTCATGGCTACACTACATACGCTTTGTGTTACTCATCATTCTTGCCACAAACACTGGGATTTCCAGACTATGTGACATGACTTAGCTTTTTCATCTCTGCCTAGAAAATTCCTTCCTTTACCACTATCTACTGGAAGTTGTTTCAATCACTCATATTCTTTATTTTTTCTCCATTCAGTCTGTGTGAATTCTATTTTATATCTATTTTCTTCCTCCAGAATTTTTGTGTCATTAATAATAACCTGACCTACCTTATAGCTATAGTTTTCATTACCTCTCCCAGCCTAATAGGTTATAAACTAAGAGCAAATAAATTTTAATTATTTAAAAAAACCATTAACCTTTCTCTTGGTAAGGATCAATCGTATATATCACACTGACCAATTTTTATAGATTCACTGAATTTAAAAGTATATATAATCTTGTGGATTCTAAAGAGATGTTAATCACTGCGGCTCCCAAATAAGTTTTAAGAACAAGATATTTTCCTCATTCCAGAATTTACATATAAATGTATATGTATAATATTTATATATATCATTTAAACATGTAATTTATATACATATATTTAACCTACAAATAGCTAAATATGGCATGTGTCCTGCTATTCTGGTATATTATCATTGTGATGATTACAATTTTAGTTTGAAAAATAAAACTACTGTTAACACAGTGTAACAAAAAGAAGCTGATACAAATTTATTTAAAATCTATACACTAATCTAAGGAAATACTAGACAATATTTAAATGTTGCTCTTCTCTAGTTACATTTTTTTATAAATTCCATAGGCTTAATGTTTCATAGGATCTGCATTTTCAAAGTTCAATAGTGCCAATTTAATTTTTTATTTTATCTAAATTTTAACTGTAAATTTATACTATTTACATTTGTGAGCAAAGCCTGTTTTGAAGGAAGTGGGAACTTTAAATATTAACTTTGATATTTTAGGTATTAGTAGCAACTAGTTTTAGAAAACCTGGCTTTGGGAAACATATTTAGAAAGGCATATATATTAATTATTAAATCTTTTTTTATCTTTCAAGGTGTTCACAAAATACAATGTATTTTTAACTCACAGTGTTAAAAGCCAAGTATTAAAAAACTTACTTGTTATAATCAAAACACAGCAGCTATTAGAAATATAGCAAAGCACCAGGACAATCAAAACTTTTACAATTCCAGTATATCAGCTTGATTTCTGATACTCAAATTACTTTGCTCTTTAAATATAGTGAGATAAAAGTTAAACTCTTTAGTAGGAATTCCTTTTATATTTATTTCAGTATTGTGCTCCACACCTTTTCATGTTTTGTTTGCTTTTTGAAAATGTTCTTCCTTAAAATGTACTCAAATTTCTCTTAAAATAATCTGTGTTAATATTTCTTAAAATAGGGGCACTGTGTGGCTCAGTTGGTTACGTGTCTGCCTTCAGCTCAGGTCATGACCTCAAGGTTCTGGGATCGAGCCCCAGGTCAGGGCTCCCTGCTCAGCGGGCAGTCAGCTTCTCCTTCTCCCTTTGAGCCTCTCTCCACTCATGTTCTCTCTCTCTGTCTCTCTCTCTCTCAAAGAAATAAATAAAATCTTTAAAAAATATATTTCTTAAAATAAAATCCAGCCTAGGTTACAGTGAAGTACACTTGTTAACTCTGTTACATCCACTGTTGGCAACTCCAAGTCAATGGGTGGGATTGCTCTTTTTAGAATAGTTGTTTGCAGGAGACTAAAATGAGGTATGAGGAAGAGCAAAGGACATATTTGATTTATTTTTTAAACGTTTTTATAAAAACTTGGCAAAGAAATAGGAAAAATGTTTGTAGTCACAAACCAGTGCTTGAGTAAGTGATATGTTTTTAATATTTATATTTATTTGTTTTTATCATGAAACACATTTTCTGGAATAGATTTCAGACATATTATTACATACAGCAATAACCACATTAGATCCCTAAGCCACATTCTCTCCCAAGCAGATGCTATGAAGGTGAGATAGTGTTGGGCATATGCAAAAAGATGATTAAATTCACCACAGGAAAGGAGTCCCAAAACTATGAATCTGAACATTTATATAGGTTATAGGCTGCTCGGTTGCCAACCTCCTCTCCTGAGAGAGGGAAAGAAGAATCAACTTCCTAATGTAAACAAATATTTTGGAATGTAAAACATGCCTTAAGATTTTATCTCCCTTAGTAAAGTAAACACATCTCCAAAAGAGGTAAATTTCTCTGGAAGTTATTTCTCTATAATTTCAGGGTTTTTTTTTTTTTTTTTTCATTTCAGAGGATGTGTTTTGAGTCTGGTTCCAGTTGTCTTTGATTTGTATTAAAAAACAATATTTTTTATGACAGTAGACAAGATGATTTCCTTCTCTCTACCAATGTTATCATTACTTTATCCTCATTCTATGAAGACAGTTAGGAGCAAAGGTAAGATTTGGAGAAATTCTGCTTCAGTTGTTTTTAGGTGCCATTTTTACCCTCTATTTAAATCTTTAAGAGTTACTTTTCCTATATGAGTTAATAATGACCAAACCATTAAAAAGGATAAGAAAAGATAATTTTAAGGAATTGGAATTTATATATGATTATAAAAATATTTTGCCCAAATATTAAAATAACTTTTGCTGTAATTATTAATATTTCCATTACATACCTGATGGATGGACATAAAATTTTATTTATAAATCTTTTTGTAAATAATTAACTCAATAAATATATGTTGAGGAGTTCTATATGCTCTGTCATAGATGTTAAAAATAAAGTTATGGCTTGGGCGGAGCAAGATGGCGGTGAAGGTGCTCTTAAAGACTGATAGACAGGGGGCGGAGCAAGATGGCGGAGGAGTAGGAGACCTGGATTTCGTCTGGTCTCAGGAATTCAGCTGGTTAGGGATCAAACCATTCTGAACAGCTACGAACTCAACAGGAGATCGAGGAAAAGAAAAACAATAACTCTGAACAGAAAAGCGACCACTTTCTGGAAAGTAGGACGTGCGGAGAAGTGAATCCGAGGCGATATTCGGGAGTATAGACGGCGGGGGAGGGGGCCTCCGTCGGCCACTTCTGGCAAGTGATAGAGCCGCAGAGCACAAATCGGAACTTTTAGATGTCGGCTCCGCTGAGGGACGTCGCTCCAGCGGCTAAGCGGGGGTGGAACCCTCGCGGGACAGTGTGGTCCCAGGACCCTCGGGGTCACAGAAAGACCAGGGGTGCCTGAGTGCGGCAGAGCTCCCAGGTATCAGAGCGGGGAAGCCGGCTGCAGAGACGGAGCTGAGGAGCAAGCTCTCAGCTCGGGGCTGCCATAAACTGTGATCGGTGACAGTCGGGCCACTGCTCCTCCAGCAGGGACCCAACAAGCGGCAGGGCCGGGGAGACTCCCCTTCCTCCCCAGGGAGGAGTGGCGCGGGAGCGCACCGCAGGGGTCTGCTGGGTTTGGAGACTCCACACAGGGTCAGGTGCCAGACATAGAAATGCTCGGTCGCAGGCCGGGTGAGCGAGGAGTGCGGCCGGAGACAAGGGAGACAGGAGTGATTGACTGCTTTTCTCTGGGGGCGCACTGAGGAGCAGGGCCCCCAGTTCTCAGCTCCTCCGGGCGGAGATTGGGAGGCCACCATTTTCACTATCGTCCTCCAACGCTGTACGGAAAGCTTGCAGGGAACAAAAGCTCCTGAGAGCAAACCCCACCTGACTACTTAGCCCAGACCCGGGAAGGACGGGCAATTCCGCCTCCGGCACAAAGACATTTGGGAACCATGGCAACAGGCCCTTCCCCCAGAAGATTGGCAGGGAAAGCCAGCCAAGACAAAGTTTACCGATCAAGGAGAACGGGAGAACTCCAGCACTAGGAGAATACTGCACATAGAATTCATGGCTTTTTTACGATGATTCATTAGTCCTTCAAAGTTAATTTTTTTAACTGTTTCTTTTTTGAATTTTTCTTTTTCCCTTTTCCAACCAACATCTTATCAATCCCTTTTTTTAAAAAAACATTTTTATTTTTCATTTTTAGAGTCATATTCTATCCCTTCATAGTAGTTACCTTTATTTTTGACATATATATATATATATAT
>NW_027397069.1:18005844-18085472 GCF_003265705.2 Callorhinus ursinus | reverse complement strand
TTAGAGTCATATTCTATCCCTTCATAGTAGTTACCCTTATTTTTGGCATATATATATAAGTTGTTCCCCCTTCAAAATTTTGAAATACAGTTTCTTCTAACATATCAAAATATACCCTAAATCTCTAGTGTATGGCTTTTTTCCAGTCTCCTGCCTGATCACTTTCTCTCTTTTTTTTTCTTTCTTTCTTTCCTTCTTTTTAATCCTCTTCTTTATTTTTTCAAACACCTTCTGATCAATTCCTTTTTTAAAATTTTTCATGATTTTCAATTTTACAGTCATATTCCATCCCTTCATCATATCAACCCTTATTTTGTACATATATAAGTTTTTCTTTCCTTAAAAATTTAGGAGGCACTTTCCTCTAACAGACCAAAATACACCCAAAATCTAGTGTGTAGCACTGATCTATGCACCAGCCTGATCATATTTGATCATATGCTGTTTTTTTATTGTTTTGTTCTGTTTTTGTTTGTTTTTATCTTTTCCTTTTTTTTTCCCCCCTCTATCTTTTTTCTTTCTTTCCCTTTCTTTTCCCCTGGTTTCAGGTCTTTTCTGATTTCTTTAGAATATATTTTCTGGGGATATTGTTAATCTGTTAGCATTTTGTTCTCTCATTCATCTATTCCCCTCTGGACAAAATGACAAGATGAAAAAAATCACCTCAACAAAAAGAACAAGAGGTAGTACCATCAGCCAGGGACCTACTCAATATGGACATTAGTGTGATGTCGGACATAGAGTTCAGAATCATGACTTTAAAGATACTAGCTGGGCTTGAAAAAAGCATGGAAGTTATTAGAGAAACCCTTCCTGGAGAAATAAAAGAACTAAAATCTAAGTTGAAATCAAAAAGGCTATTAATGAGGTGCAATCAAAAATGGCACTAACTGCTAGGATAAACGAGGCAGAAGAGAGAATCAGCAATATAGAAGACCAAATGATGGAAAATAAAGAGGCTGAGAAAAAGAGAGATAAACAACTTCTGGATCACGAGGGCAGAATTTGAGAGATGATCGATACAATAAGATGAAACAACATTAGAATAATTCGGATCCCAGAAGAAGAAGGAGAGAGAGGGGCAGAAGGTATATTGGAGCAAATTATAGCAGAGAACTTCCCTAATGTAGGGAAGGAAACAGGCATCAAAATCCAGGAGGCATAGAGAACTCTTCTCAAAATCAATAAAAATAGGTCAACACCCCAACATCTAATTGTAAAACTTACGAGTCTCAGAGACAAAGAGAAAATCTTGAAAGCAGCTCGGGAGAAGAGAGATATATAACCTATAAATATTAGAAATATTAGATTGGCAACAGACCTATCCACAGAGAGCTGGCAGGCCAGAAAGGACTGGCATGATATCTTCAGAGCACTAAACGAGGAAAATATGCAGCCAAGAATACTATATCCAGCTAGGCTGTCATTGAAAATAGAAGGAGAGATAAAAAGCTTCCAGGACAAACAAAAACTAAAGGAATTAGCAATCACGAAACCAGCCCTCCAAGAAATCTTGAAAGGGGTCCTCTAAGCAAAGAGAAAACCTAAAAGCAGCATAGACCAGAAAGGAACATAGACAATATACAGTAACAGTCACCCTACAGGCAATAAAATGGCACTAAATTCATATCTTTCAATAGTTACCCTGAATGTAAAGGGGCTAAATGCCCCAATCAAAAGACACATTTTATCAGATTGGATTAAAACACAAGACCCATCAATATGCTGTCTGCAAGAGACTGATTTTAGACCTAAAGACACCCCCATATTGAAAGTGAAGGGGTGGAAAACAATTTACCATGCTAATGGACACCAAAAGAAAGCTGGGGTGGCAATTCTTATATCAGACAAATTAGATTTTGAAACAAAGACTGTAATAAGAGATAAGGAAGGACACTATATCCTACTTAAACGATCTATCCAACAAGAAGATCTAACAATTGTAAATATCTATGCCCCTAACATGGGAGCAGCCAATTATATAAGGCAATGAATAACAGAAGCAAAGAAACACATTGAAAACAATACAAAAATAGTGGGGGACGTTAACACCCCCCGACTGAAATGGACAGATCATCTAAGCAAAAGATCAACAAGGAAATAAAGACTTTAAATGACACACTGAACCAAATGGACTTCACAGACATATTCAGAACATTCCATCCCAAAGCAATGGAATACACATTCTTCTCTAGTGTGCATGGAACATTCTCCAGAATAGATCACATCCTAGGGCCCAAATCAGGTCTCAACCAGTACCAAAAGTTTGGGATTATTCCCTGCATATTTTCAGACCACAGTGCTTTGAAACTAGAACTCGATCAGAAGAGGAAAGTCGGAAAGAACTCAAATACATGGAGGCTAAAGAGCGTCCTAGTAAAGAATGAATGGGTCAACAGGAAATTAAAGAAGAATTAAAAAAATTCATGGAAACCAGTGAAAATGAAAACACAACTGTTCAAAATCTTTGGGATACAGCAAGGGCAGTCCTGAGAGGAAAGTATATAGCAATACAAGCCTTTCTCAAGAAACAAGAAAGGTCTCAAATACACAACCTAACCCTACACCTAAAGGAGCTAGAGAAAAAACAGCAAATGAAGCCTAAACCCAGCAGGAGAAGAGAAATAATAAAGATCAGAGTGGAAATCAATGAACCAGAAACCAAAAGAACAGTAGAACAGGTCAAAGAAACTAGGAGCTGGTTCTTTGAATTAACAAGATTGATAAACCCCTGGCTGGACTTATCAAAAAGAAAAGAGAAAGACCCAATTCAACAAAATCATGAATGAAAGAGGAGAGATCACAACCAACACCAAAGAAATACAAACAACTATAAGAACATATTATAAGCAACTATATGCCAGCAAATTAGATAACCTGGAAGAAAGGGATGCATTCCTAGAGATGTATCAACTACCAAAATTGAACCAGGAAGAAACAGAAAACCTGAACAGACCTATAACCACTAAGGAAATTGAAGCAGTCATCAAAAATCTCCCAGCAAACAAAAGCCTAGGGCCAGACGGCTTCCCAGGGGAATTCTACAAAACATTTAAAGAAGAATTAATACCTAGTCTCCTGAAACTGTTCCAAAAAATAGAAATGGAAGGAAAACTTCCAAACTCGTTTTATGAGGCCACCATTACCTTGATCCCAAAGCCAGACAAATACCCCATCAAAAAGGAGAATTACAGACCAATATCCTTGATGAACATGGATGCACAAATTCTCACCAAAATACTAGCCAATAGGATCCAACAGTCCATTAAAAGGATTATTCACCATGACCAAGTGGGATTTATCCCTGGGCTGCAAGGTTGGTTCAACATCCGCAAATCAATCAAAGTGATACAATACATTAACAAAAGAGAGGACAAGGATCATATGATCCTCTCAATAGATGCAGAAAAAGCTTTTGACAAAGTACAGCATCCTTTCTTGATCAAAACTCTTCAGAGTATAGGGATACAGGGTACATACCTCAATATCATAAAAGCAATCTATGAAAAACCTACAGCAAATATCATTCTTAATGGGGAAAAGCTGAGAGCTTTCCCTCTAAGGTCAGGAATGTGGCAGGGATGTCCACTATCACCACTGCTATTCAACATAGTATTAGAAGTCCTAGCCACAGCAATCAGACAACAAAAAGAAATCAAAGGCATCCAAATCAGCAAAGAGGAAGTCAAACTCTCACTCTTTGCAGATGATACGATACTGTATGTGGAAAACCCAAAAGACTCCACCCCAAAACTGCTAGAACTCAACCAGGAATTCAGTAAAGTGGCAGGATATAAAATCAATGCACAGAAATCAGTGGCATTCCTATACACCAATAACAGGACAGAAGAGAGACAAATCAAGGAGTCGATCCCATTTACAATTGCACCCAAAACCATAAGATGCCTAGGAATAAATCTAACCAGTGCCAAACGATCTGTGCTCAGAAAACTATAAAATACTCATGAAAGAAATTGAGGAAGACACAAAGAAATGAAAAAATGTTCCATGCTCATGGATTGGAAGAACAAGCATTGTGAAGATGTCAATGCTCCCTAGAGCAATCTACACATTCAAGGCAATCCCCATCAAAATACCATCCACTTTTTTCAAAGAAATGGAAGAAATAATCCTAAAATTTGTATGGAACGAGAAGAGACCCCGAATAGCCGGAGGAATGTTGAAATAGAAAAGCAAAGCTGGCGGCATCACAATTCCGGACTTCCAGCTCTATTACAAAGCTGTCATCATCAAGACGGTATGGTACTGGCACAAAAACAGACACATAGATCAATGGAATAGAATAAAGAGCTTAGAAATGGACCCTCAACTCTATGGTCACCTCATCTTCGACAAAGCAGGAAAGAATGTCCAATGGAAAAAAGACAGTCTCTTCAACAAATGTTGTTGGGAAAATTGGACAGCCACCTGCAGAAGAATGAAACTGGACCATTTCCTTACACCCCACACAAAAATAGACTCAAAATGGTTGAAAGACCTAAATGACACAGGAGTCCATCAAAATCCTAAAGGAGAACACAGGCAGCAACCTCTTCGACCTCAGTCACAGCAATTTCTTCCTAGAAACATCGCCAAAGGCAAGGGAAGCAACGGCAAAAATGAACTCTTGGGACTTCATCAAGATAAAAAGCTTTTGCACAGCAAGGGAAACAGTCAACAAAACCAAAAGACAAGAATGGGAGAAAATATTTGCAAATGACATATCAGATAAAGGGCTAGTATCCAAAATCTATAAAGAACTTATCAAACTCAACACCCAAAGGACAAATAATCCAATCAAGAATTGGGCAGTGGACATGAACAGACATTTTTCCAAAGAAGACATCCAAATGGCCAACAGACACATGACGAAGTGCTCAACATCGCTCGGCATCAGGGAAATCCAAATCAAAACCTCAATGAGATACCACCTCACACCAGTCAGAATGGCTAAAATTAACAAGTCAGGAAATGACAGATGTTGGCAGGGATGCAGAGAAAGGGCAACCCTCCTACACTGTTGGTGGGAATGCAAGCTGGTGCAACCACTCTGGAAAACAGTATGGAGGTTCCTCAAAAAGTTGAAAATAGAGCTACCCTACGACCCAGCAATTGTCCTACTGGGTATTTACCTCAAAGATACAAATGTAGAGACCCAAAGGGGTACGTGCACCCCAATGTTTATAGCAGCAATGTCCACAATAGCCAAGCTGTGGAAAGATCCAAGATGTCCATCGATAGAGGCATGGATAAAGAAGATGTGCTATATATACACAATGGAATATTATGCAGCCATCAAAAAAATGACATCTTGCCATTTGCAACAACGTGGATGGAACTGGAGGGTGTTATGCTGAGGGAAATAAGTCAATCAGAGAAAGACATGTATCATAGGACCTCACTGATACGAGGAATTCTTAATCTCAGGAAACAAACTCAGAGTTGCTGGAATAGGGGTGGGGTGGGAGGGATGGGGTGGCTGGGTGATAGACATTGGGGAGGGTATGTGCTATGGTGAGCGTTGTGAATTGTGCAAGACTGTTGAATCACAGATTTGTACCTCTGAAATAAATAATGCAATATATATTAAGAAAAAAAAGAAGAAGATAGCCGGAGGGGAACAATGAAGGGGGGTAAGTCGGAGGGGGAGAGGAACCATGAGAGATGATGGACTCTGAAAAACAAACAGGGTTCTAGAGGGGAGGGGGTGGGGGGATGGGTTAGCCTGGTGATGGGTATTAAAGAGGGCACATTCTGCATGGAGCACTGGGTGTTATATGCAAACAATGAATCTTGGAACACTACATCAAAAACTAATGATGTAATGTATGGTGATTATCATAACAATGAAAAATTTAATAAATAAATAAATAAAGTTACGAACTTCCTGGTGTTTATACTATGGTTGGAAAGACACTCAAAATATAAAAAATAAATCACATAATCTATGTGGCTGTTCTGTTTTGCATTCTCAACAGCAATGTGTGAGAGTTCCTATTTCTCCATATCCTCACCAACATGTGGTGTCAGCCACTCTGGAAAAAAGTTTGACGGCTTCTTACAAAATTTAACTTGTACCATATGATCCAGCAATCAATTCCTTGATATTTACTCAAAGGAGACAAAACTTATATCTACACAAAAACTGCATACAGATGTTTATAGCCACTTTACCATAATTGTGAAAACCTGAAAGTCACCTAGATGTCCTTTAGTGAGTGAATGGATAAATAAACCATGGTACATTCAGACAATGGAATATTATTCAGAGCTAAAAAGAAATTAGCTATCAAGCCATGAAAAGACATGAAGGAAACTTAAATACCTATTACTAAGTAGAAGAAGCCAATCTGAGAGGCTACATAATGTATTTTTCCAACTACATGAGCAGACAAAACTATGGAGACAGTAAAAAGATCACTGGTTTCTAAAATGATGTGGGGAGAGATGAATAGGCAGAGCACAGGAGTTTTAGGCCAGTGGAAATTCTCTATAGGATATTGTAATGATGGATATGCCATCATACTTTTTCCAAACCCATAGAATATACAATACCAAGAGTAAACCTTAATTTATACTATGGACTTAGGTGATTATGATGTATCCATTTCCTTAGGGGTAAAAAATGTACCATTCTGATGAATGTTGATAACAGGAAAAGCTATACATGTGTAGGGGCAGCGGTATATGGGAAATCTCTACTTTTCTCTCAATTTTGTTGTACACCTAAAACTGCTCTTAAAAAGTCTCAAAATTACATTTATTCAGGAAAAATGAAAAAAAAATATAATATTTTCAAGTAAAATTGTATCCTATGTAGGAAATAAAAGATGATAAGTTATGAATAACTGAAATGGAGTGGAAGGTAGTATGTTAGGAGTTGTAGTCACGGGACATAACATTTAGCCAAGACCCGAATAAAGAGTTTTGAATGCTCCCCAAATAACTGAAGAAAGAATATTCCTGTTTAAAAAAGTAAATTATGAACAACTGGCAAGGCCCTAAGGATGAGAACAAAATTGATTTTTTCTTCTTTTGAGAAAAAAGAAAGAATGATTATGTGCCTGGACTCTGCTATGTTTGTGGAAGAGAGTGCTATGAGGTGATGCTGGGGAGCTAGGAAGTGGCCATATAATTTGACCCATTTAGGCTATGCCTGGGCACACAAATTTTATTACAATGATTAGGAGAAAAACAATGAGAGTGAATTTGTCTTAATTATGTAGTAGACAGATCCATGTGATTGCAGAGCAAAAATTAGACTAGCAAAAGGCAGAAGTGGCCACAAGTTGAATTTGTCAATGCCAGTGATGCTACAATTACCAAAAAAAGAAAGCATCTATATTTAGGATCATAACAGTTGAAGTAAGATGTGGTTAAATATGAGAAATATTTTGAGATACAATGAACTGACTTTACATTTGGGTAGAATTTTTGTGTGTTTCTGGGTAGCAGAAAGAAGAAAGCAATAAAATTAAACCATAGAGGATTCCATTTAGTGAGATGGGCATCTGGGAAAATGTGGAGCTGTTAGCTGAGATTAGGAAACTGTGAGAAGATATGATAAATGGGTGCACCAAGTTCAATACAATCTGTCGACGAGGAAGAAAAGTGGTAGATCTACCATGTATTTTATGCTGACCACTGTGTTTCTACTAATTTCTCATGAAGATCAAATGAAGATTTGTGATCACAAAATACTTCACAAGATCACATGAAGTATTTTGGTGCTCACATCAAAATATTAACTCATTGAAATGTGTGTCAACTGAAGTTCCTAATGACTGTTTTGAGATTTATTTATTTTAGAAAGAGAGAGAGAGAATGAGAGAGAGCAAGAGCACAAGTGAGGGGAGGAGCAGAAGGAGTGGGGAAGGGAGAATCTCAAGCAGACTTCCTGCTGAGTGCAGAGCCTGAGGCAGGACTCCATCCCAGGACCCTGAGTTCATAACCTGAGCCGGAAACCAAGAGTTGGCCACTTAATCAGCTGAGCCACCCAGGTATCCCCTCTAGGAAGTTTTAGTACAATCTGCTGTTATGGACACTGGTAGTTTGAAAGTAAATTCATAGATTTTGCTTGCAGTTATTAGCTGTCACTTATCAAATGTGTTTTATTGTTCTAATCTGTCAAAAGCATTTTTTTAAATATTTTATTTATCTGAGAGAGAAAAAGCACAAGGGGGTGGTCAGAGGGAGAAGCAGGCTCCTCGATGAATGGGGACCCTGATGCAGGACTCTATCCTGGGACTCCATCCTGAGACTCCAGGACCATGACCTGAGCCGAAGGCTGACACTTAACTGAGCCACCCAGGTGCCCTGTAAAAAAGCATTTTTTGGATTACAGCTTTGCTTTCCAATAAATACTTCATGTTAACAACATAAACAGTTTTCTGACTTACAGTATATCACCTGGATGCACCAGTTCTTGCATATGATTTTTTCTGAGTTTCTTGGCAATCTATACCACATTGGTTTTGTGGTACTGTATTGCAATTAGATCCTATAAAATTTCAAAAAACAAGGAAAACTTAAAAGGGTCAAATAACCAAGCTTACTGATCCCCTTGCATTCACTATTCTTATCACCAAACAGCAAATAAAGACACAGAGATTGTCATTCATACATGTCAAATCACAAACTGGGGTTGAAATTTAAAAAGAAAGGAAAGAAATGGAAAAAAAAAGATAAAAGTCAAAGAAAAGAGTAGGTTGGGTTGGGGCAAATAAGGAAATTTGAGAATTCTTAGTTCTGAAATCAGATTACCTGAGGTCCAATGTCAGCCTCACTGCTTTCTAGCTATGTGGCCTTAAGCAATTTAGTGTTCTCGGTGTTCTCATCTGTCAAATGGTGATAAGAGAATTTACTTCGTGGGTTAAAAAAAAAAGACAGTATCAGGGCACCTGGGTGGCTCAATCGTTAAGCGTCTGCCTTCGGCTCAGGTCATGATCTCAGGGTCCTGGGATCCAGCCCCGCATTAGGCTCCCTGCTCCGCGGGAAGCCTGAATCTCCCTCTCCCACTCCCCCCTGCTTGTGTCTCTCGCTATGTCTCTCTCTGTCAAATAAATAAATTAAATCTTAAAAAAAAAGAGAGTATCTAATATGCTATTGATATGTTTGCTAAAATTAAGCCCATGACTAAAATATTCAATAAGCCCAGATCAATTTTTTACTGCCTTTACAGTTCAGTAATCATCATCACACTTTTTCATTGAATTAGTGCAGAGAAAACACTATGATTAATTAGGCAACATATCTTCGATTTCTCATAAAATTAAATATTTAGGAAACACATTCATAAATCATATATGTATAATTCTTACTCTATTATCATTTATTGAGATAGTTTTAGTACTGTCCAAATATATGAACAAAATACTGTTGGTTTTATTCCATTATTTTCATCATAAAATATTTTATTAGTACAATAATTTAGAATGTATCGACATGTTAACAATGGCATGTGACTAAAACCGTTATCATAGTTATTTAAAACTTCTTGAAGGTGGCAAAAAGACAGGAAAATCCTCCCTAATTAAAATTAAAAATAAGACATGAACTAACAAGGAAACAGAAAAAAAATGACCTATAAAAATGTTGATGCTGAAAATATCCAAATATGTACCCACATATGTCCAATCAGAAATTAGAACATATAGCAACTGTGACACTGGACTCTTTTTCTACATTATATACAATGTATTAATTCACTGATGCTGAAAGAATGACTTTTCCAAAATTAGTAGACGAGTGATTTTTCAAAAAAATCAACTGAAAAATATAACATTTTGTTTATTCTTTTAATTTTTAAACAATACTTTAAGCATCAATTCCTTAAAGCTAGCAGATGATATATACAACATAAGTCCATTTTACAAATGATGTAAATCATACTCAGATCAATTTATATGTAATTTAGTATACTGAAGAACACGCACTATCATAGTTAGTGAAGAGTATAAATAATAGGATTAAATAATAAACCACCAAAAATTGACAGATTTTTAAATAATGGAAATAAAATCAAAATATGTTGTACATTTTTATTTGTGGAAAAATTAATACAATAAACAAAAAGATAATTCAAGGAAGCAGATTTAAATGGAATCATAAGGGTTACAATAAAGGTCATAATTTACAATAAATTTAAGAATTTGAGCTTTTACAAATTTGAACAGATGGTTTAAAATATATTCAAAAAAACATAAATTCCAGGAATAAGTAAATAAAACAGTCTTTACTAGATCAATTAATAGAGACCATGATAAAATTTGAATAATACAAATTATACATACATATGGCACTTGACATTTAAAAATAATTTTGTATTTGGTTCAACAGGTAGAAATATTATAACCATATCATCTGATCACAATGCAATACAATTTACTTATTAATAAAATGTTAAATCATCTCCCTAAAATATGTAAACATATAGGTAATTCCCTAAATAACTCTTGCATCAATCAAGAGCTTATATATTGAAAAATGAATAAAGGATACCTGATTTCGGATGGAGTCAGGATGCCATGAAGAAAGAGGTCTCACACATGGACCATTCGTCTCACCTTACATGACCAGAGAGAAAAGAGTTCCAAATACCTCAGTAACTTCCCACCACTTGCAGCCAATGCGAAACCACTGCAACAACCTCAAATTCTCATTCTCTCCCAATGAATTTCTGTTCAAAACAACTCTTCCCAATTTCCTCCCCAAACCTAATAAAAGCTGGTCCTCCCTTTGGCTCTTTGGATTTGCCTATGGATTGTTAGTTACAGGTTGCTTCCCCAAATTTCAATTCCACGGCTATTCCTGAATAAACTCATCTTTGTTTAATTAAATGCCCCTAATTGTTTTTGTTAAGGTTGACAGATATCTGAAAAGCAAACAGAAAGCTAACAAAACAATACTCAGAGGCAAGTGTTTAAAGTCATAAAATATTATCATTAATAATAAAAAAATAAAGTTAAGTAAAATAATCATTGAACAACTGAAGTTATTTATATAAAATGAGTATTAGTTCCATAGGAAGGAGGTAATACATATATAAAAGACAAATTAGGTAAGGATCAGAAAGATAAAAATACATCTTGAAATCTAAGAAATTTTTTTTTAAGATTTATTTATTTGACAGAGAGATAGTGTGGGAGCACAAGCAGGGGAGCTGCAGAGGGAGAGGGAGAAGCAGGCTCTCCGCTGAGCAGGGAGCCCTGATGTGGGGCTGGATGCCAGGACTCTGGGATCATGACCTGAATGGAAGGCAGATGCTTTTTTTTTTTAATATTTTATTTATTTATTTCACACAGAAAGAGAGAGCGAACAAGCAGGGGGAGCGTCAGGCAGAGGGAGAGGGAGAAGCAGGCTCCCCGAGGAGCAAGGAGCCTGATACGGGGCTCGATCCCAGGACCCCTGGATCATGACCTGAGCCGAAGGCAGTCACTTAACCAACTGAGCCACCCAGGTGCCCCTGGAAGGCAGATGCTCAACTGACTGAGCCATCCAGGCACCCTTCTAAGAAATTATTTTTTTAATATTTTAATAGAAAAAAACTTCCAGTAAGATTGAACATGAAACCAGAGAAATGATGGAACTATCAAGATTAGAAATGGAAAAATAATATAGTCACAAATATCAAGTATTAAAATCTCAAGTTATCATTTCTCAAAATATCACCCTCTTTTTATTACTTATTTGTCCTCTAATACAAGTTCTATGCCTGAGAGTTAATACTTCCATGGCAACTTTATTTGCCTTTGGTTTTCTTACTCTCTCTCATTTTATGTCACAATCTATATAAATGTTAAGCTTCCTCTTTATTATTATTATTATTTCTCTTAGAATTAAGCATATTCTTCTTAAATCTTTTATTATCTATTCAGTGCATTTTATCTATTTCTACATTGTCTCAGATGTTAGGATCAGTACTTTAAGCATTTTATAACCTCTACCGTTATTTTTAAATCTGATGGATTATTCATTATGTATACCAGCATATCTTATGAATTTCATGTATCTGATATTTTACTTTTATTCTTCTACAGTATAACTAAACATCCTCAAATATTTTTTTAAAGATTTTATTTATTTATTTGAGAGAGAGAATGAGAGATAGAAGGCACGAGAGGGAAGAGGGTCAGAGGGAGAAGCAGACTCTCCGCTGAGCAGGGAGCCCGATGTGGGACTCGATCCCGGGACTCTAGGATCATGACGTGAGCCGAAGGCAGTCGCTCAACCAACTGAGCCACCCAGGCACCCTAAACATCCTCAAATATTAACTAAAGTACACATTACACCGATACAGATTAAAAGGAGTCATGATGGGTAAGAATAGAAAGCCAGATGGTAGATACAAAATATACTTAAAAACGTACATTTAATAAATATTGTACTCTTTATGAATAAAAATTAGTATCCAAAATCATTGGCTGACTGTAGGCATTTTTTTTTTGTGAAAGAAGGGGTAAACTATCTTTTTTAACTAGTATTTTAGTACAATTCTTCATGTATTCAAGATCGGATTATAAATAAAATAAAAAAATCCCACCAAACTCTATATGACTTTATATCTTTGTGGTTGGGAAAATTAAAATTACTAAAATCGTTTTATCATGTCATTTAGAAAATGCTTTGCTAAGACAGTTTGATGATATATTAACTAAAATTTGAGATTTTATTTACAAAAGCCGAATTTAGTTATATGTATTCATTTTGGTATTTATAATTCTACTCAGGTTACTGAAGAATGTTTGACTGAGATGATTTGTAAAATATGACCTCAGTTAAAGTCACTCATCCAACTGAGACATTTTCATGAAATATATACATACTATTTTATGGTCATTACATAAGCAGGCTGTTTTATCTTCTATTACAGTTTCATTTTGCCCTAGGGAATCCAGCTGCCAGAAAATGTGTTATCTTTACATTCATGTCATAAAAGATAGTACACACTTCACTAAAATACACTCATTCAACACATTCATTTGGCAAACCCCAGCTGCTACATATTTAACACAACATTGAAATTATCTGCTGTACTGGGAATTGAGAGCAAGATTTATTTCAGTGGAAATATAAAACTAACTGGATAATGTAATTTGCAGTTTATTCCTTTAAATTCCTATAAAACAAACCTCTTTTAGCTAGATAGCTTTTCTTCTTTAACAAAATGAATTCACTACCCTCAATCAGAATATTGTAGCGTTGCCATCATGATTTAAAGGCATGAGTAATGTGGATTCGGAAAAAATAAGAATAATATTGATTCTTTCAGGTATATTTTAGGCATGGATTTAAGGGAATTTTTTACACACGTATAACCAATTTCCTTTTTATTCATTCTGCTGGCATTTGTGATTCACTCATTTTGACCAAATACATTTTTGTGAGTCAACTCCAGAAAAGTTTTCATTTTGTCAAGACATATTCAATTAATTCCAAAAATTTAAGTCTAATATATTAACAATAAAGTATATCTATACTTGCTTCAAAGCTCTTTTTGATGGCCCTGCTTCAAGATGAAAATAAACAAAGCTAAAAATTTGCATGCATTTCCACTTTGTCATCAATTGTTCACTTTACCAATATGAGTTCCTTTTTAATCAGGATTTTACATAAAAAAATCAAGACTTCACATATATAATATGAATATGTATAAATGTATATTATGTATACATGTATGTTACCAGGTCTTTTATTTTAAAGACATTAAACAATATGCATATTTGTTATAACAATATTTTTCTAAAATATAGTTTTAATTTCTAAAAATATAATTTCCAACACTGTTTAACTTATAAATCATCTGAACTCTATGCAGATCAACTATGCAAATAGCTCCAAATATCCAAATACATGGTCCTATACCTTAAAATATAAAACAAACTTTTCATCATTAGGGTTTTAACCTTCAGAAATATGAGTTATAAAAACCAGACAAAACTCACAAACACACAGGAGAGAGAGAAAGAGAGAGAGACTTAATCTTTCTCCAAAAGTATAGCTCCCTGGAAACTAAAGAAAATATAATCTGGATTTTTTTTATCCACAATGAATATATGTACGCAATGCTTTAAACTGCAAATCACCTTATCTTTTGGTTGTTAAGGACTCTGTGCATCACCTTGTGAAATCAGTATCTATATTCAGAGCAAATCATGGTGTTATTTACAAAGTCTATGAGAGCAAATGAGATTATTTATACCCAAAGGACCTACATAACTCACTTATTGCTTTTATGGATTTAAAGGCGTTAGTTCTTATCTTTTGTTCTGTATCAATATCCACTGATGGTACCTCTAAAAGAACTGGGCTAAGGAGATAAATATAATTTGCAATATTTCTGGTGAATGCAAAAAGGAATGCTATGTGTGGTCCTTAGCAGTTTGACTGCCTAGCACAGGTATTAAAAATCGGCCTCACTACTCTGTAGTGGGTAACTAACATTGAAATACCTTTATGCTACCCAAACTTCTCAAGGCAGAAACAAATTTGAAATTTGGCAGAACTTACAAATGAAATAATTTTAGAAGTGCCTTTTTCTGTAGGACAGGATGATTCTATAGAGAACTGTCACACACAAAGTGGTCTCCCCAGTTTACTGATGTTCAAAGAAATGTCATCATTGACATGAGTCTCCAAGGCCATCATTATCCAGCTATATGTAGAAGCAAGGTAAGTTTCACTTGTCAGCAAGGATTTAAGTGGTGCACATATGTATTTTAAAATGAAACAAAGAAATTTGGAGTATATAAATCATATTGATAGTCCGAAATCTGTGTCTCCTCAGTAGATAGGAAATATTTTCAAGCAATGCATAATTTTCTTGTTCATGAAATAATTTCATAGAATTAATCTCTCAATGCAACACTTTTTATTGTCTGTGTTTCTTCATTTATTTCTGTTTTAACATCAGAGAATAACAACCCTGGGAGGATGATCAATCTTATCATTTCTTAGATGAGGTAACCAAGGTATTTATTTCTTACAAGGGCTAAAGAACTTCTAGAAAAGCTTCTGATAACCTTCCTTCTTGGGATTATATCAATTGTCATTAGATCATCTCCTAACTTCTACTTTTTCTCTTTCACAGCAAATTCTCAAAACAGATTAGAGCAATCCCTTTAAAACATAGATCATATCATTCTACTACTCAATTACTCACATAATCATCAGATTTGGGGAAAAAAATGTCAAATCCTACCACATCTCTTCATCAGCTAGCTGCTGGGTCTTCTGTGTCATCTGCTCTGGCCACCTTGTCCTTCATTTGGAGTTATTGTCTTATGGGTGGGTATGAGGTGTATTTTCTCCATGCACTCAAGTCTGTGCTAAGATAAGCTAGACATCGGTCAGCTGCTCCCCAAGCCTGCTTTTCCTTCCCAGGACAGAGCTAGACAATTCGAGCCTACATTGCAGTTCCACTGGAACTGAGGCCCACAAAACTCTCTGGTCAGTAGATGTGGTATGGGCAGGGATTTGTGCTGGTCTTTGGGGGGGGTCCCCCCATGCTGGGACAAGACATGCATGACTGAGAAAGGCAGTTCCACACTGGAGTGCAGGGGGTTGTTGCATGGTGTAAGCAAGTTAGGCAGTAAGTGTTGGTACTGTAACTGCTTACTTCAGGTGGCTCTGTGCTTATGCTGAGGGGAGAGGGAAAGAAATGGACCAGCCAGCTTCTTAGTTCCTAGAGAGTTATCTCTGTGAGTGCTGCCTCTCAGGGACATGCTCCAAGAAGTGCAAATAATCTCCCCACTGTGCGCCTCAGGTGTTCTTCAGATTGCTGTTTAAATACTGTCTGTCCCTGGGTTGTTTTTCTGCCTTCTCTCCAGGAGCAGTGCAGTGCCATTTGGGTTCTCTAGGCCAAGCCCACTGACCTTTAATACTCCAACCCCACCCACTGGTTGCAAGAACTCACAAAATTGAGCCCCTCTTGTTTTCCAGCCAGTGGTTTTGGGGAAATGTTCTCTTTGTGAGATCCCCTGTGTGTTCCTCTCTGTCTTGCCCTTTTCTGTAGCCACAGCTCCCTCCCCTCTGCAGCAGCATTAACCCCTTTCTCTCCTAAACCATGTCCCCACACTTCCTTACCTTCTTCATTATGGTCTCTTCCCTCCTTTTAGTTGTGGAGTTTCTTCTGTCAGTCTTCAGGTTGATTTCTGAGGTATTCAGGATTTGATAGTTACCAAGTTGCGTTTGTGGGATGAGGCAAGCCTAGGGTCTTCTTACTCCACCCACCAGCATCTTCCTGCTCCCCACTAAAGTAAAATAAATTTGGTAAACTTCAGAAAATAGAAACATTTATAAGAACCTTCTAGAGGTGAGAAGAAAATGTCTTTGGTGCATGAAGAAATCGCAATAGTACCTCCCTTCTCTACAGCAACATTGTCTACTACAATATAATGAAACTTGTCTTAAAATTTCTGCAGGAAGTCTTTTTCCAACCTGCAACTTAATATCCAGTCAAACCACCAAATATAAGGATATAATAAGGCATATTCAGATATGCCAACTACATTTTCTTAAGAAGCAGTTGAAACTTATTCTTTAGCAAATGAGAGAATAAACCAAGAAGAAAGCCCTGATATCTGGGAAATAGTGTAGTTAATAGAAGGGAATGGTTTTGAGAAATGACAAGATGAGAGCTCTGTTTCAGCGTGAGTAAGAAAATGTACAGATTAGAAAAGAAATATGGCTGGCCTAGAAAGGAAGTCTTCAGAAGAAAAAAATTAGGAACCAATTTCATGAGGACATTATCAATATGTCTGTGACAAGGATGTCAGGGTGTGTGGTATATAATACATGATATTTACTCTGCTCATCATTTGCCTACAACTCTGTAATTTGGTCCGCATCATTCCTCTGTCCCACAAGAGGCTGACTCCTGCCGATGAAATGTTCCAGACTTCTTTGTTAAATGGATTCGTTAGGTTAGTCAATGGAAGATGATGGCAGGTGATTGAGAAGTAGGGGAAGGGAGAAGTCAGTGTGTATGTACCCTCTCTACCTTCACCCCCCCACACACTGCTACCATTGGCTTTTCCATCTTTGGCTAAATTTCTTCCATGTTCTAATTTTTACCAGCTAGCTCCTCTGTTTTGTGGCCCACGTTTCTGCTGATCAGTCCTTATAGTAGTTACAGTGTCCCTCAAAGTGACCCTGATTTTTACGTTCCAGTAATTGTTCACTTGCACAATATCTTTATAAACAATACAATATAAACAATGACTTCTGGTTATATCAAAATATGGTGATAACTGAGGAAGAAGAGAGTGAGATGGGGTAAATATGGGGGAACCTACCCTTACTAGTCAGGAAAAGGATGAAAGTAATGCATAAGATTAAAAACAATCCAGAAAAATGCTTATTAAATTATGTCTGTATTGAATATAAATGAAATTATTTTGGTAAATAGTGAAGTATAAAAAAACAGGAATACTTGAGTTGTAGACTTGTGAAATAATCTTGTTTATTATAAGTCCTTTAGTACCGTTTGATTTTTATAACTATGTTTAGGAATTACTTTGATATCAACAAAATTATTTTGTTTTAAAATGAAGTACATTGCTATAAAGTACTGTAGTTTAAATCAAGTCATACTTTCTTTTACTTAATCTATGATTGCAATAATTAAATATCTTGCTAATACTAAAATAATATGGTAATTTATAATGCTAGAGTACAATTTGAACTGTCAACTATCACATTCTAAAATCCCATCAAGTCACAAATATATCCCACTCATTAGAAACTAGTAGTAGATGAAATTGAACATTATTTTATATAAATCAAGTTTAAGACTACCTTTGTCAGAAATTGCCCAAATACCATTATTCCTGCATGAATAACAATTATATACAGTGTTGATTTTTTCTGGTTTTTAACTTTCAAATTATCAGATGCCGAATAAATATGATATCCTATTGAGAATATTACACTTCAATAAATGTTGGGATGTCAATTACATTTAGTCTATAATGATTCTTAATAAACTTTAAATATTCAGTATTTTTTATTGCTGCATTAAAATGCATACTTAAAATACTACTTGCCATTAACATGATTTTACTTATTTTGACTTACAACCACTTAATACCTTATGATACTAAATTTAAAAAAGCAGAATACAAACCTCACTTGTTACACACCGATTTAGAAATTTGTGATTTTATTTTAATTCTCAGGCAAGTTTTACATAATTTCTTTACATATTTTACAAAGATCACTCCATAGAAGCTTTGTATTTGTTTTCACTATTGCAGAGATGATTTGTCCTTATTCTGCAAAGCTCGGGCATGTTGTGTCAAATGCCAGCATCCCACACATCAATTTAGGCAATTCTAATTCCCGTGTGCAGAAGAAAGGGAAATATATTTGATGTAAGTATTACAAATTCTTCCACCATTTGATAAAAAAATATACAGAAGTAGGAAATTGTTTTATTTTTCTTCCATCTGGGAAAATAGTGAAAGAAATAGATTAAAAATTCAAGAGTTATTCTCCTTGTAAGTTTTTTTTTTTAAAGATTTTATTTATTTTCCACAGAGAGAGAGAGAGAGAGACAGCAAGAGAGGGAACACAAGCAGGGGGAGTGGGAGAGGGGGAAGCAGGCTTCCCACTGAGCAGGGAGCCCGATGTGGGACTCTATCCCAGGACCCTGGGATCATGACCTGAGCTGAAGGCAAACGCTTAACGACTGAGCCATCCAGGCGCCCTATTCTCCTTGTAAGTTAATCAATTAGCCAAGGAAAGACACTATGTTGATTTAGCTGGGACTTTCATTTCTTTCTCAACCACTTTAAATTATCTTTAGCTTATCATTTAATTCAGGTTTTCCAATTCTTTCCACCAACTTGATAACACTTTACCCTCATTTATTCTAGTAAGGTGGTTCATTCAGGACTATTTTATGAAGTATCTTCATTTTGTCATTTAACTTTCAGGTTTTCCAATACTGTTCAGTGATCACATGTCACTCCTCCCTGATTTGTTCTAATAGTCTCTAAGATAATTTTGGAACAAATCTGATGTTATGCCTGGAATTAAATTCTACTTTCCTTATTAGCAAAAACCCTCACATGATTCTACCCATAAATTCAAAAACATATTTGGAAAAAAAACCTATTATTTTAATTGGATGTACTCCTAGTATTGTTGTGCATTCCCAAGTTATTTCAAAAATAGAAAATTTGAGAAGTGGCATGGAAATAAATTGAAGCCGAATATAAATGACATAAAATACGCATACAATTATTATAATATAACCTAGGTTTCGTATAGATTGACATTTATTTGACTTTGTAAATCATCAAAATGTCTACTTTTTGTTAGATATTTCATTAAGGGTACATATTGCCATAAATAATATTTATTGAAAGCATATGCTATGTATAACCTTGAATAAAGACTTAGGGAGAATATGATGGCTTTTGTATTACCTGAGCAGTCAATCTAAAAGAATTATTATACATACACAGAAACAACAATTACAAAAAAATTATTACCAAAATAAAGAATTTAGTGAATTATTACATGGATTCCTAGAAGAAATGTCTTTAGATGGAGAAAGACCTATAAAAAAATATGTGGAAGTGGACTGTTTATCATAGCCATGACAAGTTATATAAAAAATCATATTATGTTCTTACTTTGAGGAGATTTGGAGGTCAATCTGGTTCAAAAGCCTATTTTCTTTGACTCTTGTCTACCACATACCCACGAAGTTTCCTCCCTGGTTTATCTTTGAATACCTCCAATCATAAGTAACTTTATATTTTCCAAGGTAGCTAATTTTAACTGTATTGTGTTTAATAGAACAGTTTCAATGGAATATATCTCCTTACAGATTGTACATATATCATTAAAAGTTCCAACCCCATAATACATACAGAAGAATTTAATAAGATTTATTAAATGCTCCAAAGAGATTGGTTCATGAAGGGGTAGGGGTTATATGTAAACAAACCCACAGACACATTTACAAACTTATACAATGAAGATGTGTTGTTAAAATCACTTATACATTCCCATTCTGCTTGAGATAAAATTTTTCAGGAACATATTTACAGGTCACATAAACCCAATATTTTTAAAATTCATTACAAGATTATAAACATAATATAATCTGTTCTGAATGTACTTAGAAGATATCAAGATTTTAATATGTTCTAAGACTAAAGAGAAACTGTATTTGAGAGCATCTCTCTATTATCATTTATATATCCCTTGATTATTGTTATTTATGATAGTAGGAATATCCAAATAGTTGGTATTTAAGTAGATTTATTACTATGATTTTATCCATGAATATTTTAAACAAAGAAGATCTGACATTTTGGTAAGATTTCATCACTAAGAATCCCTTAGATGTTACTGAACAAGTCAGTGATCTACTAAAAATTTCTAAGTTGCTCTGATTTTATGAGAGTCACATGTGCCTTGAGATCTTCCTCTTAGAAGACAAAACTGATAACATATTTATACTTAGTCTCTTTGTTTATTTAGAAAAGAACTGGGGGAGGGGGGTGGGTTGGCACCTGGGTGCTCAGTCGCTTAAATATCAGACTCTTGGTTTCAGCTCTGGTCATGATCTCAGGGTCCTGGGATGGAGCCCTCGAAGCTTCCCACTTAATGGGGAGTCTACTTCTCTCCCTCTCCCTTTGCCCCTCCCCCAGCTCACGCATTCTCTGTCTCTGTCTCTCGATCTCTAAAATAAATAAATCTTAAAAGAAAAGAAAGGAAAAGAATAGGGGTGTCTGAGTGGCTCCGTCAGTAGCGCATGTGACTCTTGATCTCAGAGTCATGAGTTTGAAACCCACATGGGTGTAGAGATTACTTAAAACTTTTTTTTTTAATTAAGAAAGAAGAATAATTTTAATGTAATGTATCCTAGAGGCTATTACTTTCCAAATTTATTTGTTCTGATTTACAATATATGAATGATAGACAAGTAATTTCATTTTTACTGAAACACATATTTATTAAGCACCTACTCTATAAATGTCATCCTGTTAAGTGGGCTATAAAAAGTGACTACAGCATAATTCCTACCTTGGAAACATAAACAAAATCAGATCAGAAGTATTAAAATGATAGCATATATTACAAACTACATAAATATTTTGTATAGTTGACTGAATTTAATATAAATTTAGTTTTACAAAAAGATCTTAGGATACAGCATTCACTGTTGCCTAAAATAATAAGAAAGATAATTTCCTATAAGGATATCACAATTCAATTGCTTTTAAAATTCAGTGAATTTTTGACAGTTAGAGATGACTATTTTTCCTCCGCCTCAAATTCAAGAAATATAAGGACAGTAGCTTTTGGTAAAGTCCTCTGCTGCACAGTAGGAGCTCAATAATTCTTTGCTTTATGATTAAATGAATGCATCCCTTTAGGATATTTGGACATCTTCATACAGAAACAGATAAATTAATAATAATAATAATTGAATAAAAGGTAGTCATAAATGTACACATATTTGTAAAAAAATGTACATTGTGCACATTTTTAAATGAAAGACTGAATGAATTAACTTAGCGTTACTAATATAGGTAATGAAATAGCTATAGGCTTTCTAATTTTAAGACTTTTGTGAGTTTTGTCATTTTTATTTTTATTTTTTAAATTTTATTTTATTATGTTATGTTAGTGACCATACATCATTAGTTTTTTATTGTCTTCCAGTAAGCCACATCTATGAAATATATAAGATTATATTGAGAAAACTGTCAGATACCCTACTTTTCACGAAGTGCTAGACACATTATACTCATGCAGCAAAGCACTTAGAAGAAAGAAAACACAGTTTTGAATCTTGGTCTAGAAAACCAAACCAAAGACTGAACAGAGATTACATCTTCAATAAATGCTTACAACAACTAGAGCTTTCAAAATAAATGTTTTTAGTTAAGTTTTATGTTTATATTGAGTTCCTTCTTAGAGTTTAAAAAAGAAAATCACAAAAAACTTTTAAAAGAAAATGGAATGATAACTTACACTGCAAAATAATGATGTTCTCAGATGAAAAGTGAAACGTGCTTCTCAATTTAGTTGCACAGAGCATGCCTATACTTGCCATGTCATGGAAAATATTACATTAATATTAGGAAGTAGGTTATTGCATGGGAGATAGTTCTGTTCGGGTGCTAACTGATCTGTAAAGGATGTGGCCCAGCTTAAACGCTTAAACACAAGAAGAAACCCATATTTTAAACATTCCCACAAAAGAGACTCCATAAATCTTTGGTAGACATTTATCTGGAATGGTGATATAAGCCTGAGCGCTAAAAGAACGCTAGTATAGAATACTTGTTTCAGTTATGAAAGAAATTGATACATACATTATCTAGTGAGTCTGTTTGTAATTCCTACTCTATAGCATGACACTTCATTCTTGATTGACTGTTGTCTCCAGACCTTGCATAGGTCAATCACATGCTGCTCTTTCCCAACTCAGGGACTACTCAAGCAATTCTCTTTTCTGTGAACATTCTTCCTTCCACTTTTGTTTTGGTTTGTTATTCAGATTATAGTCATTTTTAAAAATGCCTTAACCTCAAAATTCCTACTTTAAAATTCTGTTTAAATACATCACCACATATTTTAATTCAGCACCTGGTTAATGTATTTAAATGTTATATATATATATTTTTCACACATACACACACACACAGATATTTAGTGAGAACATTTAAGTTCCATTTTCTTAGCAAATTTCAATTATATAGTATAATGTTATCAACTATGATGAGGTATAGAGGCAGAAAAATATTTACCTTTAGCCCAGAAGGCTGACCTATAGGCGGCGTAGTTTTGATACAGATCAAATTTGTACTGTTTGCTACATTTTTAAAGGGTCTCATGACTGCCTGCAGATCTCATTGGATAGTTAATATCGAACTGAAAGATAAGCACCAGGGAAATCTTGGGAAAGCAGTTTTACAACTAAAAATTCGAAAAAAACATTTATGATCTAATGCTCCCTGCACATCCACTCCCGCTTGAGCACTAAGCATATAACCACCAGTTTCATACAGCAAAAGTGCCACTCTTTCTATCTGCCTATTGGTCCTGTTCCTGTGCTACTTAAATACACTTAGCAAGTTGCACCACACAACCTCTCAAGAATTCTTTCTTGATGGACGACCCCTCAACAAACTATAGTAACCATGTTTCACATTAGATGCTCGGACTTTATTCATCTCATCTTTGACTGTACCCTTTTTATCAACCTCTCCTTATTTTCTCCACTGCCTAACCCCAGTCCCTGGTAACTAATTTTCTACTCTATTCCAATGAGCTTGTTTTTTTTTTTTAATTTAATTTTATTATGTTATGTTAATCACCATACATTGCATCATTAGTTTTTGATGTAGTGTTCCATGATGCACTGTTTGCGCGTAACACCCAGTGCTCCATTCAGTACGCACCCTCTTTAATACCCAACACCAGGCTAACCCATCCCCCCACCCCCTCCCCTCTAGAACCCTCAGTTTGTTTTTATTTCGGATTCCACATATAAGTGACATGCAATATTTGTCTTTCTCTGTTGCTGTTTTCACTTACATGTTGCCTTCAAGATCCATCCCTGTGTCACAAGAGGCAGTTTCTTTCTTTCTCATGGCTGAATAATATTGTATTATGCATATATACCACATCTTTGTTATTTATTCATCTGTTGAGAGATACTTAGGTTGTTTCTATATCTTAGCTATTGTGAACATACATATTATAAAGTGGATTCTTGTTCACAGCAGTATGTTCTAGAAATCATCACAAACCCTGAATTAGACAGTAATGAGACTGAGGGACTTCTTAGGTCTTTTCCAGACGTGCACACAATCCTGCACGCGTACATAGTCTTCTAGATTTCCAGGAATATTTTGGAGTTTTTCAAGGCTCACTATGGACATCTAATTCCTTAGTTTTTCCTTTTCCTTTTTATTTACTCAGCTTTTGTTACTCCCCTGCTTTGCTGCCTTAGGGAGCTGCATTATTAAACAGTTGCTGGTAATTCTTTTCTCCCCATAAATGCCCTAGCAATAGGGTTCTTGGCGCATAATAGCTCTGAGTCAGTTCAAATGAAGACAAGCTCTGGAAGTGGCTGTTTTAAGGAGGTTCCAGACATGTCAACTGGTGGCAATTATGTGGGAGGGAAGCTTTGTGGGAGCTATTCCTCCCCCTTCAAATGGCTTCAAAGCTGCTGATTTCATAGCTACTGTACTTGTAGGGATGCTGGTTTTCTAAACTACCTTGAATTTGCAGACTGAAATGGCAATCAGACAAGTGAAAATGTCAAAAGCGTCCTGCTCTAAACCCTTTAGATTGTTGCAAGCCTTTGCTAATTTCCGGAGATGTGAAAAAGTTGACTTCGATAATTTTGGCTAATATTCTCATCACTTTTATAGTGGAACAGATTTCTAGGCTTCCTTACATTGCCATTCCTGAAATTCCTCTTGCGTGCATATACATTTCCAATGAACACCTGTGAAAGATTGTATTTAATTTGTTAACTAAGAATGAAAATAGCAATGTGGTAAATTTGTTCCAAGAACATTTGAGGGTATTATATTGTTCATCAAAAAAGTTTCTCTTTTAAAAAAAGTATATTTGGATAAGATTTCTGAATCTTGTTAATATCCTAAAAGGAAATAAAACAAACAGGGTCCCTGACTTTGGGGTTATATATTTCTTTTTGTAAGTATGTTTATAGGTTAACTTGTAACGTCACTGTGTCCAGGCTTTAAATAAATAAATGGCATAGTCAAACACAGATAGAGTCTTCTGGAAAAAAATGCATAAATTAGCCTGTTAAAGATGTATATTTTGGCCTACCCTCCAATACATTTCCTCCACTTCCTCCATCCGTTTCCTCTTTCTACCAGAAATTAACTTTTTGGTCTTACTAATACATCTTTAGGGAATTCACATATACATTATGCAACCTAAATTCATTTTAAAGGAAGCAACATATGCAGAAAATATTGTCATGCATAAAATAAGATTATGTCTTGCTTAATTAAAATTAAAATTAAAATTCTTAATGTATTTTGATAAGTAAAATCCATAACTCTGTAATGTATGTTAACATTTTCTCATCACTTATAATTCACTTATAATGTCAGTATTATATAAGCAGTTGCTTAAGACGTGACAAGAGTAATTCTCAATATATGTCACTAAGTGATTTAAATAAGTCCTAATTAACTAAAATCACTGTGAAATATTCTGCATTTCTATTTTTCATGAAATCTGTAGTATAAAAGTGAACTTTATTATTTTAAACAGTTTGACTTAAATGTGAAAAATGTAATACTTGTAAACATTTTATTAAATCCAGTTTTAAACGACAATTTGTAGCAGAAGGTACCAACTAGAATATAATCATTTTTGCATTAAAATTTCTTCAAGCTATAAAGTATCATGCACCAAAAAATAATATATAAAATAAGATTACTTTACATAGAAATAATATTTTAAAAATAAATTAGCAATAATTGAGACACTCAAAAATGTTTTCCTTTTTTTTCCCCAAAAGGATAATTTTGCTTTATTCTCCCTATCCAGATGTAACTGCATCCTCATGTAGGTATGGTCCTGTATACTAATTAGTTCCCCCAAGGTCTCTACTAGACTTTTGTCTCTATCTCCAGAGCTGTCAGATGAATTAACAACTGGGATTGCATTTTATATACAAAGGACTATAACCTACTTTTAAAAACTTATGCATTCTGCTATTTGTGCTAATGGACTACTTTTTAAATAACTTGTAGAAGTGTCATCAACTGAAGCAATGTTTACTTTTTTTTTAAAGATTTTATTTATTTATTTGAGAGAGAGAGAATGAGAGACAGAGAGCATGAGAGGGAAGAGGGTCAGAGGGAGAAGCAGACTCCTCACCGAGCAGGGAGCCCGATGTGGGACTCGATCCCGGGACTCCAGGATCATGACCTGAGCCGAAGGCAGTCGCTTAACCAACTGAGCCACCCAGGCGCCCCTGAAGTAATGTTTAATGAACTACTGTGTAAAGCTTTAAACAACAAGCACATTGATATGCATTTTGTTTATAAAGACGGTGCATTTGGTGAATCTGTCTATTTTTCATGTTTAATCTTTAAATACATCTGAGATTAAATAGTATGTTTTACACTGATGAATTAGCAGATATAGATATCTCAGAGAATTTCCCGGAAAACTATTATGAAGTGACATACTCCACTGGACGGAACCAGTCTCATGTGGATATTTTCCCTGTCCTGTGATGTTACTAATCCAAACTCCAAAAATAAGACATGATATGTAACATTACATGATCCCCATTGGCATTTTAATGTACCCTTGGTGTGTATTTATAGTATCTACAACAAAATTTGATTGTGAAACTTCAAAAAATTAATGCCTTAGGATTTCTTATATTTAAATATGTACATTAAATAATTTGAAAAGCATAAATTGTCTCAGAGATGAGAATTGGTAATTTTTTGTGAAAATAAATTTGGTGAAAATACAAGTACTATGGAAGGAAAAGCAGGTTTGTACTGCATATTAGGCACTATATGTCTATTCAATAAAAAAATTGCTTTAGCAGAAATAGTGTTGGGAAAAAAAAAAACAGAACAATTAAAATCACCTAGGAATAAATCATATGACATTGAATTAGAGTTGGATTCATTAATATGAACTTATGTTTAGATATATTTGCATATATAGGCTGGTATACACACACACACACACACACATACCAGCAAATATATGGTATATGTAAAATTATGTATTATATATTATATAATTATATTTATAGAGGGCCTAGAAACAGTGAGATACCAGTTGCAACAATCACATCCTGTACCTCGATCTTGTTTTTCAAATACCAATCTCTAATAAAAATACTAGTCTCTGATTTTCAGGGATCCCTGAAAAGTGGCTTATTCTAACACTAGGGCTGCATAAATACAAAATGAGCCTGGATCATCTTACATTGACAGAAATAAAGTATCCCCCTTACACCCAAAAAGATGGGGGTTAATAAAACAAGAAAAATAACAGGGGCCAACCCAGAACAGTAACCAATGTGAAAATCTGGGACAATTTTGTAAATAAAATTAATCTCTTAGTATTGGATTACAAGAGCTAAAGAACAAAATAAGTATCTGTGAGTCCATAGTGATATAATAAGGGATTGAATAATAAATAAATGCCAAAGAGGGGACAATTATTCTGTATAGAAAATTCCAACTTATTTATAATTTACACAGATATTGCCCCACCCATTCCCTTGAGTATGTACTGGGCTTACTGACTAGTCTGAAAGAGTAGTGTACAGAAAGGGGAATGAAGAATCTCTCCAGGGGATAAATCTGGAAGATTCTACCTCGATGAGGTGATCAAGGTTGACAATTAAGGTAATAAGTCATAATGATAGTATGTATCCCCTGCATTGATATAAAGAAAAATTTATTTTTTTGGTATTTTTTTCCCAAATTCCACACCTTTGTATAAACATGAGGACAATATCAACAAATCTCAAGTAGAGAGATAGCCTACAAATGTCCGAGAGATAATTCTTAAAGCTTTCAAGGTAATGAAAGATGATGCAAAAGTATTACAGACCAGAGTAGACTAAGAAGGAATCATGACTAAATACAGCATGATATACTAGACCAGATCCTGGAACAGAAAAAGGGCATTAATAAGAAAACTAGTGAAACCTGAATAAATTTTGGAATTTAGTTAATACTGGTGTACAGTTTTTTTGAACAACATCAGTAACAACAAGAAGTCTCTTGCAACAATATAGGTGGTTATTGATGAAAACTATGAACAGGGTGTTAAATTAGGAAAGAAAGGAGTGCAAGAGACATAACAAAAGGCAAATGATTAAGCTTGAATTTGATATGACATAGGTACAAAATATAAGAATTAAAAATTTAACCAAGAATCCTGGAGAAATTTCAATTTTTTAAATAGAATTAGCATAAATCTGAAAAATTTGAATGACTGTAAAGTATATTGAGGGGTGAGTTAATTATACATTTGTCAAACCCATAGAATGTACAACACCAAGAGTGAACCTTAATGGAAATTATTAACTTTGGGATAATGATGTACCATGCATTTGAGCACCTGAAAAATATCAGTGATAACTAACCCTCCTTCAACTTCCTTGTTCTTCAAGTCAGGTAAAATTAAAATATTTAAGGTTTTAATATGCCATGTCAACAGGGGCGGCTAGTCAATTACATGCATATTTATAAATAAGAAGAGTATTACTAAAGGGGATGGACATTTTAAGCTCCTTTCTCCACAAGTGACTCAACTCTGACTGCTCTTGTAGTGCTACATTCCCAGTAAAGAGAGGGTTATTAATTTGATTGATCAAAAATCAGTGATTGGAACACAGGGAATACTGAACATTCCTTATTTTGTCTTAATAGGAGTGAAATAGAAAATGGCTATTTAGAAAGTTCTGAATCACACTTATCCTGAAACTTTGTGTGTTTAATTGCACTGTTTTGTTTCTTATTTTAAAGAGTATGTGACCCTAAAGTATGCGGGTCTTTAGATCAATTACTTTTACAATACCACCCAAGTCTTTTGGTAGCACATAACTTTCATCTTCAATCATTTTGAAAGCTCTCAGAAAAACAATCTGAGGTAAATGTAATAAATTATAAGATAGGAATTTTCAATGTCAAGGTATGCTATTATTTTAGTATTATAGTAATATACTTTTAATCATAAATAACCCTTTTTCCTGTGTAGAAATCATGCATTTCTCATAAAAGTTATTTACCTTTATAACTTACATAATTACAATGTCTTTATGTCCACATACTTTGTAAAGAATTTGATGTGACTTTGGAGTGAATATTTAAAGTTGCACCATTAAAATACAGAGCAGTGGAAAATGATTATACAACTAATCTTGGCTTTTGTTATATAATGTTTAAGTACCTCATTCAATTCTGAGCTTTCTATAAGCCAAGGACAAAATGAAATATAGAAAGTGCATGCATCTCATTTTCTGAAAATTATAGCAGCATTATTTTTTCAAGAGATAACACTGTTTGTCTAAGAAATATATGTTTGTGTTTCACACATTCCAACAAAATTAAATACAATAGATTGAGTTTTCAAAATGGGTATTACAGAATATGCAGAAACATCCAATTTAAGAGTATTTCTTTGACTTTCCAGAAAATGGCGAAGCATTTAGAAAAAAAACAGTCATCACTTCTTAACATATCTATACTGACATTTGTGAATATTATCTTCATAGTGTTAGGGAAAAAGATAGTAATGATAAAAGAAATTAGTGATTAATATTTTGCAGTATGGCTTTGTCTAGAGTTATTTATAAGATTTGATTTTAAACACCACATATTGATTTTGTGATGATGGCATTAAATGCGGCAGCAGAATGTTTGAGCCTACTTTCCATTCCTCTTGAACAGGGATCTGTGAAAAAGCTGTAGCAGCAATGTTAATCAATGCATAAAGGTAGGACTACCATTCCATAATTCACCAGGATAGAGACAAGAAATGGTGGGCCCCGTGTTAATATGTGGCTGCACTCATCTGGATTGCAGTCAGTTTAATTTTAGCAGAAGCTGAGTAGATCATTTATCAGGACTGAATGTATTACTGTAATTCATTGCAGTGATTGTAGGGAAACAGCGGTATTATAGATGTGCGGCTGTAAGTCATAATGACAAACCCCGCCTGGTGGCTTTCTATAGTGCTATTTTCAGCCAGACCAGACTTTCTCCCAGAAATTTTAGTATACTGTTGACTTATTCAAAAAATAAAGTCAGATAAACAAAGCAACATCTTCTAGAATATACTGAGAAAGATTAAAAGTCTGTCAACTCATTCCACAATAAAAGAAGCTCTTATAAGGCAATTAGGCAATAATTATGATCACTGATCCTCCCCCTTCTCCTAAAACCATTATGTTTTCCGTTTCAGGCTGAAAAAACTCTGGCCTCATGCATTCCTTGATATTTTTATAGCTTCTTGCAGAATTTAAATATTTGAGCCAGGTGTGCGCATAGTACTTAATATTGAAATCCTACACCCTAGGAGTTACTTTTATTTCCTGCCTAACATTGAGCCCCTCCTTTCAGTTAAGTGGAAGTGATAGACAGTTATGCATGTTTTCTTTCCTAATCTTATTTGCTGAAAATGTAATTAAAACAATAATGTGATTCTAAATTATGTAAGCTCATTTTAGAAACTCTTTAGTGTTTCTAAACAAACCCATGAAGGGCATTATTTTTTTTAATCACCTTGGTAATCAAATAAATAATAAATACAGGTACTTTGCTAGGATTTTCTTTTTTTTTCATATTCTGACTCACATATTCATAAAAAGCCTTATTGACAAGTTGCTCTTTGTAAGCAATTTTTAAAATATTTTTTTAAGATTTTATTTATTTATTTGACTGAGAGAGAGAGCACAAGTAGGCAGATCAGTAGGCAGAATGAGAGGGAGAAGCAGGCTCCCTGCTGAGCAGAGAACCAGATGCAGGGCTCAATCCCAGGGACCCTGGGATCATGACCTGAGCCTAAGGCAGATGCTTAACCGACTGAGCCACCTGGACACCCCAAAATAATTTTAAAATTATATTTGAACACCTAATATAAAAAATTAGCATACAATTTTAAGTGTCCAGTCCAGTGCCATTAAGTGCATTCACATTGTTGTGCAACTGAAAGCACATTTGAAATGATTAATCAATTTCAAATCCATTTTATTTTTGCCTGACCTTTTTTTTTTTAAAGATTGTATTTATTTGTCAGAGGGAGAGAGAGAGAGAGAGACAGAGAGCACAAGCAGGGGTAGCGGCAGGCAGAGGGAGGATGTACGTTCCCCGCTGAGCAAGGAGCCAGATACAGGACTCGATGCGAGGACCCTGAGATCATGACCTGAGCTGAAGGCACATGCTTACCCAACTGAGCCATCCAGGCGTCCTTCTGTCTGACCTTTTAATCATTATCTTCCATAGGAATCCATAACCTTCCCTTTGTCTCACTAGTCTAGGTCAATCGTCACCTTTCATTTGAATGTTTACAACAGGTTTCTTGCTCTTTCCCCTGACTTCGCTACTCTGCAGATATTCCTACCAACAGACACAAAAAAGCAAATCCAAACACATAGCAATTCTATTTTAAACTCTTTGTAAGTAGATTCACTCTCTAAAACCTCAAATTTATGTCTGAATTCCAGACTGCCATCCATCTCTAGACTCCTGAATGATTTTTTATTTCACTGTCCATCCCTTTCCCACTCACATCTCACTTTTCACCACACGGATTCCCTGAGCGTCTTCCTGTTTTAGTGGTCCTTGCTTGCACAGGCTGTTCATTCTGCTGCAAGAGTCACTCACCTTCATTAAACCTCTGCTAATCCTTCATGCTTCACCTCTCACCTGTGTTTTGAGCACTTGTCCGAATTAAATCCTCCTCCAACTCAAGTGCAATTTTAAGTTATATATACACAGACCAGAATATCTGCTATGCAATGTATTTGCAATTGTGTACATCCATGGCTATCCTGCTAACTAAACTCAATTTACTTAATTTCTACCTATTTATGTACTTACTCATAATTCTTTCATTCTTTGCCATGACTTTTTATCAAGTTATAAGGATAATGTTGCAGGAACAAAGATAAAAATCATGCCCTTTACTTTAAACAAGTTGCAAGTTTATTGTTACATGCATGGACATCTAGCATATGATATATACGAATCCTAAGGGAATATGAACTGAATGAATACATGAAGAATTGCAGTCTTCTACACATCTGCTTTCGATGATATCATCAAACTTCTTAGTTGAGACACTTGTAGGCTTATAAGGATTAAATGAAATACAATATATATGTGGCCTTATTTTATGTATCTATATAGATAGAACATAATTAATTCTACAATCAATACATAGATCTACGTAGATATAACATAATTATATATAATTTATTATATTTAATATAATTTAAATGAATTAATATTTTCACAAATAATATTCGCAAATTACATGTAATATAACAATTTTCTGAGTATTCTTTATATAAAATGTTTTTTCAACTAGACTAATTAACTAGCATAATAAAGGGATTCAAATTTGAAAGAATGACTAAGATAGCAATTTTGAGATTTCACCTATATATGCTGAAAATATTTATTTTATAAACTCAAATTGTATATAAATCCTCAGAAGGAAATGATGAACATGTAAGTGGAAACTGGAGAAAGTGCTATCTTTGTTATTTTGTAGCAGAAAGCTTAGAAAAATTTTGTCCTGCAGTTATATGAAAAGCAGAACCTGCAAGTGATAAATTACATATTTAGCCAAGGAAATTTCTAAGGAAAGTATGGATGGATATATCTTAGATTCTTCTGACTTTGGTGGAGAACTTTGCTCTTTTGAAAATAACAAAATAAGAGCAGACATTTTAACTGAGATTCAGAGTTGGAATAAGAATTTGAAGAAAGTTATGACACAGATTCAAGATTTGCATTGCCCAGCAGTTGCATGGAGGTATCATCAAAAATAAACACAGGTTAATTTCAAGAGGTCAACTTGGCTTGCTATATAGTATCAGTTATTTGGTCAAACCAAAGTCTAGATGTTGCTGTCAAGATGTTTTCAAGATGTGATTGATAAATATGTATTTGTCATATATATATTGATAAATCAATATAGTTTGAGTAAAGCAGATTATTCTCTATAATGTTGGTAGGCCTCATCTAATCAGTTGAAGTCCTTAAGAGTGAAAACTGGACTCAAGACTGAAACATAAAAACTCTGCTTAAATTTCCAGCCTGTCTATTCTGCACTGTGAATTGTGGATCAAGACTGTAACATCAACTCTTACCTTAATATTCAGCCTGCTGGCTTGCCCTACAGATTTCAGACTTGCCAACATCCATAATCACATGAACAAGTTCTTTAAAAAATCTCTTTCTCTCTCTCCATATATATAGAGTTTTTAATAGAATATATTTAGATCTATATCTAAATGGCTCAGTCGGTTAAGTGTCTGCCTTCAGCTCAGGTCATGATCCTGGGGTCTTGGTGGGATGGAGCCCCGCATTGAGCTCCTACTTGGCAGGGAGTCTGCTACTCCCTCTGCCCTTCACGCCACTCATGCTCTCTCTCTCCCACTCCCTCTTTCAAATAAATAAATAAAATCTTTTTTTTTTAAAGAGAATATATTTATATCTACATATATCTGTCCCTCTGGATAACCCTGACTAATGTAGACTAAATTTATAAAATATATTAAATGAACAACTTTTTTTTTAAGATGTATTTTATTTTATTTTTTTTAGAGAAAGAGAGAGAGCACAACAAATGAAGGGAGGGGCAGAGGGAGAGGGAGTGCCAAGCCCAATTTGGGGCTTGATCCTAGGACCCTGAGATCATAACCGAACTGAAATCAAGAGTTGGATGCTTAACCAACTGAGCTACCCATGTGCCCCATGAATCACCTTTTTTTAAATAAATTTTTCATCTAAAGAAAATGTCATTCTCAAAGACTGTGTCTTTAAACTTCCACTGTTTGAAATGTAATGGTTGATTTCCATAAGCATTCACAATCTCTAACAAATTTTCTTAATTGTAATTTCTAACAGTGATCCTATGTACAAATCCTACTGTCTCCCGTGTAATAAATAAGAAATTTCAATTCAGTGAAATTATATAAATGTAGATGCGTAGTGAACTTAAATGGGTGGATAAAATAAAAAATTTGGCCAGATTGGAGGGTTTATAGAAGAACTATAAATTAGTACTGAATGAGAAGAAAAGAGAAATAAACTAAATATAAAACATATATAAACTAAATATAAAAGTGAAAGATAAAAATCAATGTTACATTGAAATGAAAACAAAATTAATGCTGAAATTTACTAACAGGAATGGAGTGAACTGTGTAGATTTAAGGAAGTCCCATTAATTGTTCCTTCAGAAATTAATGCTGGGTGATCAGCAAAGATAGGTTGAATTTTTGCTTATGACAGAACATAATAAATAAAATAAGTAAATAAATAAAATAAGATAAATAACCTTTTTTTAAAAAAAACTACTAAATAAAATCTGTCTTGTATATTATTAAAATGTATAACACACAGAAAGGAGAGTGACATCAATTTAGGGCATACTATGTGCCTAAAATGTATTATTTGGAAAGCAAATACTGCAGTGCATTTGTGTGGTTGTAGAAAATAATCAGTGTCTTGAAAGAAAATTCTTAGTATCTATAAAAATTATTTATAATATTAAGTCCCTGAGTGAAATAATGCATGGAACAATAATGAAAGATACACTAAATCTGCCACTTTTAAATTTATCACTCTCAAATCTGATCATATATAAATTAATGTTTTTAATTGCTTCCATACCCAGTTGCATTTGAAATATGCTTTAACAGATTTATTACTCTTTTGAGACCAACTACAGCTTTTTATTGCTTTTACTTCTCAGGCAAATTTATCTCTTTGCTGTGAAATTAACAAATAGCCTACATCAAAAAGGGGACTTTTACACTGATATAATTATGATATAAATTAATAATGATGAATCATCACAATAGTAGTTATTCTTCTTATATTTTTTAGCACCTTAAGGCAAAGTGTTAACAAGTGGAGCAGAACTGATAAACTTGGGGGAAGAAAGGTAACCTTAATTACAGGCTGCTCCCAGCAAGTGGGTATGGGCTGCTGATATTTTCAAATCACCAACAATACAGCTAGTATCAGAAAAGAATCCAAATGGTTACTAAATTTCCTTACTGGGGTTTATTTAAAAAAAAAAAAGGGGCAGAAAAAGACTAAGTGTTCTAAGTAAAAATTTCCAGAAAAAAATATATCCTGGGATAACAACTCTAGGGGGAAATGGTAGAGGAAGAATCTAGTTATCCATAAACTAAAACTTTTAGAAATGTCAAAGCATTCACATTATTAAATACTTCAAAATTTCACATAGCAGACCCAATAATCTATAACCACAATCTGCAATAACACAGAACATATGCATTTAAGACTTTTAAAGAAAGATAATGTGTAAATTTGGTATAGCAAGAAGAAATCTTTTATGGGGGTGGGCATCACCCACGCTTCTCCAAAAATACAACTCTTAGGTGGAATAGTAATATCCCTGGACTAAGGAGAGAATTTTTCTCCAGCAAAATTAAAGTAATAACTCATCCAATCTGTATTATTCCACCTATAGCCATTCTTTTTTTTTTTAAATTATAAGGAATCAAGTGACACTTCTCCTTCTGAGCTGAAACTTGTTAAAAATCAAATCAGAGGACCAGAATCTCTAAATAAATATATTGCCTTCTAAGTCCATATGGACATCAGCTTCCAAGTAAGCCTAATTCCTGTCAGGCTCCTTAAGAGGTGACCATTTTACAACAGTTGTTTTCCAGCAACCACTTATGTCCCCCACCAGCCAATAAGGGAAAGATGAAGAGACAGATTCCTGACTACAGGGAGTAAGGTGCTGAGTGGCCACACCAAACAACTTGTAAGGTTAGGTCTCTGAGGGAACGGGTGTCTTCCACCCAGGTGCTGGTGGAATTTTCTAGAGAAATGAAGAGTCACTGAAACCCTCAGAAAACATCATGCTGCTGAGATGAGGAGAAAAAAGACAAATGAGAGATTTGAGGCTGCTTTCTCAAGTCTTCTCATGCCTTATGTAGAAAATGGATGTCTTGAAATGTTGTAAAGATTAAGAAACTTTGCTATTCACTTCCCTCCTCAGGAAATCTACCTGCTCAGAAAGGGATAGAGGAGAGATTATCTGTGGCAGAAGGTGACTGGACCTAGAAAGGTGGAGCAGGCTTATATTATAAAAATGAGCAATGTGGTGGTCACAGGGGTTCTAAATATGCCTCTATGTACCCCATGGGAGGCAGCACTTGAGTTTCCCAAGACTCAGGTCATTGTAGTCACTAGTCAGAGAAATAGCCACCACCACTAGACAACAGATTATTAGACTATTACCAACATCTTCTAGTCATTCGGGACCTTATATATTTTTTCCATCTCTTCTCTTAGTACTACCATTTTAAGAAAGGTTAATTTTCTGAGAGCCAGACCATAGCCGCATCTTTCTCTCTGTCTCCTAGTTACAACTCAAGTGTTTACTAGGACAGGAGGAAAATTAATTTTGAATTAGATACAAAATAAAAATGTTTAAAAAGGCAAATAAATGTATACAAATGGCACAAAGAAACTGAAAAAATATGTTACCTGGATAAGAGGTAGTTAACAGAACCACTATCCAGTGGTGAAATAAACATAGTTGAGGGACAGTTTTTGAAACAAAGATTTTTTTCTTGTTTATACTATTGAAGTTGAGATGTCTCAATAAAATAAATGCATACAATAATGGTGCCATGTATACTCTTCCATCAGTTTTGTGGTGCTGCATGCTAACCAGTTTAAGGAGCCATTAGGCTTGACTTTTCATTCTAACCTGAAGAGAATGTAAATAAAAATAAATAACCACTAATTTATGCAACATTATTTTTGCAGCAAATAGGAAGTCTTTATTTTTAAAATGTCTAATTATTCAGGTGAATAGTATAAATCAGTAAGACTTTTACTAATTTATAGCACTTTTCTTAAAGCATAGAAACAATGTGGCTGGGGCAGAGGGGTGGGGAAATTTACTTTTCATTCAATGTTTTGGTCTTTCAAATTCATAGTAACTGCGTCACAAATTAATGAATCATCAGCTAAATGTTTCTGTACCTCCCATGTAATTGAATGATTCAGAAAATTCTCAGGGATCTTAGCATGATTCATTATTTCACTTTTAACCTTCTTGGATTTAAATATGGAGCTTAAGATAGCTACCTCTATTTTATTTCTATATTTATTACAATAACAATCAGTGGATAGGCAATTATATGATCTGCCATCCATGCTCCACAAATAGCAATTTTCATAACTTACAAAAACATGAAAATGGTTTCTGCCATAATTATTTATGCTTAAATGACTTCTTAGATAAAAGATAAGAGCCAAATTAATCATAAGCCAGATCTTCCTTACTCCTTTTTAGTACTTCTGATGGTATAGAGTTTAGATATTGATGAGAGGGATTTTTTAGTCTGATTTTAAAGTGAGAAATTATAGAATCTACAAAAAAAAAGCGATTTCTGAAATAACAATCAACATTTGAATGAAGTATTTTGGTTTCATTCCTCTTTTTTGAGATCGTAGGACTAAACACACTGTAAGCTTACATTAGAGAGTATAAAGTCTAAATATGATAGTTTGCTTTTCCCAGATAATTTGTCATTTTCATTTATATCAAAGGATATAAGCAAGGATTTGATTTTGAAATGATGTTAATAACATTCTTTAAAATCTGTCACTGCTCTCAAGCACTGTTATAAATAATCACACACATATTTCACATTTAGATTAGGAACACTTTTATAATCTTGGAGCACTTATTATTATTTGTGTTCATCACCAGGAAATTGCAATAGCTCCATGTGAATCTAGAAAATGAAGACTGGTATGTATAACTCAAGTTAGCACCATTGTATATTTATAATTTCATTTTTATAATTCCTATAAATAAATGGCTTTCTATGAAAGCAGTGAATATTGATGAGCATAATTTATCTTCTCACTTGAGCAGATTATTGTTTTTGAATGATGACGGAGTACGTTATTCTCTTTGCTTTCAGCCAATAGTAATAGAAGACCTAGTTAGGTACCATTCATTATTGCAGATGCACTACCTATAGATTAGACATGCAAAATTATATAGTCTTACACTTTTTAGTCTCCTTTCCAACATAATCAATATCCTATATACACCAATGAGAACCAGCAAGCATGTAGTTTAAATACAGGGTCTGAACTGCAGTGACATCTGCTAGGTAGTTCTTCTTACAGAAATATATAGATTCAGAAACAGATTGAGTATAGCTACTCTTAAGACCGGCATATGACTAACTAAATGAAAATACATAGCCCTCTCTCTCCCCTTTGAAAATTGATATTAGGAAAGAACTGCAAGATATTAGAAGAACTCAAAATTCATTCAAAATAAAGACAAGCAATCCTAGTATCAAACCTAAAATTATTTACACAATTTTACTAGCTTGAAATCAATAGTGATAATGTGGGTTTCTCTCTAACAACGGGAGAATTTTCTTTGTTGCAACCCTTATTTTATTAGCTAGAAAGATAAAGTCAAAATGAAAATAAGTATATACAAGATATACAAGCAAAATTAAGGACTTACTTGTTCAGAGTAAGTTAAAGTATGTTAATATTCCAACCCAGTAACCCAAATTAGTTCATATTTATAAATATCTGTATTGATTTATTTTTCTCTTTTTCTGACTGATGCTTCCTTTTTTTTTTTTTTTTAAGATTTTACTTATTTGACAGAGAGAGACACAGTGAGAAAGGAAACACTAGCAGGGGGAGTGGGAGAGGGAGAAGCAGGCTTCCCGCTGAACAGGGAGCCCTGATGTGGGGCTGACCTGAGGGAAGACAGATGCTTAATGACTGAGCCACCGAGGCACCCCCTGATGCTTCCTTTTATGAGTCAAATGTTTATCTTTTAGCAACTGTGCCAAGATTACTTAGGATAAATGGCTAAACACTTTATAATTTTAATTATTTGTGATCATTACAGCAAATATGTAATGCAATTGTATTTTGAAGTGAGTCTAATACTGTTATAATTTTGTGTTTATTATAAATAAAATTGGAGTAATCTAAGTATCTGATGAATATGTGAGGTAAACAGTTTCAATGTACATATGGTATTAATTTTTACTTGATATTATAAGTACTTGAATGTATATATTGTATCATGACTTTTCTAAAACAGTGCTTTTTATGTAACCTCAAGAATAATTGCTTAAGATGAAGGAAAATGTCCTTAAAACAAATTGAAATTTGAATTTAAAGTGAAATTATCTTGTATAGTCAGTGATTTTCATCTTTGGAATTTCTTAGCCTTGTAATTTGAAGTTGTTTTTTCCCAGGCATGCTAAAATGTATCTATAGAATTAACATATCATTTAACAAGAATTTATTGGACACCTACCGTATTGATTTTGCATTGTTTCTGCAACAAATTACCAGGAATGTAGTGTCTTAAAACAGCCCAGATATATTATTTAAAAATTTTGGAAGTCAGGTGCCTGAAAAATGGATTTCATTAGGCTAAAATCAAGAAGTGGGCAGGGTTATGCTTCTGGAGTCTCCTGGAGAGAATCCATACCTTGCCTTTGCTTCTAGAGGGTGGTCCCCTTCCTGGCAATAGGAAATGACCCTTGCTTTCATTTTCAAATCTCCTTTTCTGACTCTGATAACCATCTGCCTCTTAAAAGGACCCTTGTGATTACATTTGATCTATCCACATATTCCAGAATACTTGGTCACTCCATCTCAAGATCCCAAATATAATTAAATCTGCATAGTTCCTTTGCCATGTAAGGTAACATACTAAAAAATCCTGATGATGACGATGTGGATATCTCTGCAGAGTCATCATGCTGCCTACCCTACCTACTGTAAAAAATCCTTGGCATGTCATCAAAAACAGAGTGCAGTGGTCTGTGTTTTCATGGAACTTGAAGGCCAGAGAAGAATGCAAATATTGAAAATGTGTTCACAGCTAAAATGAGGGCAATGAAATAGAAACTGGATAAAATGAGAGGTAAACCAAAGAAGACATTCCTTTAGAAGTTATATTTCAGTGAGATATTAGTAATGAGAGTAAGATATATGGGATAAATTTCCAAACGTGGGAAAAATTTAGATTGTGATTGTCCTTTAAGTCATTTATTTTTTTAATATATTTTATCTTCAGGGCTATTTATAATCTTGGAGAGAATCCATAAGTTGTATGAATATTGTCCATTGCAATATACTCCCTCATTGCAAAGTGGAGAATGGAGTAACAACACGACAGAGCTAATACTGTTACAACAGCTGTAGATGGTTGCATCAACTATAGTATGAACAAGTTTGTTATCAGCTAGATGATAGGGAAAAAGAAAACTCAAAAAATGTTGGAAGGAGAAGCAGAATGAACTATCCCCTGGGGGCAGTGAGTGAGCAAAGTAACACAAATATTATAAAAGAGCGGCCCTGTATTATTACAGCTGCCCTGTATTATTATTTGAATTATTATTTCCAGATGGTGTTGATAAACATGACCTTGTACTGACACTTGTTGCAGAGCTTTCTTCAGTGGTAGCTATCGATCTGGGTTTAAGCACAAAGCGAGGCACTGCCAGGCACATATACTAAAAAACAAACTTGCAAGGAAATTTAAAATATATGCATAAAAGTAGTTGAAGTAAATAAGATTATGTGAGCTTAGCCAAGTACAAGGAAGTAAAGACAGAGGGGTTCTTTTGGAGACACAGAACAGTAGAGAAGGAAGAGCACTAGTTCCAGGGAGACTAGTGACAGTTGCATTAGGAGTAATGACCAAGTAATCTGAATCAACAGGAAGCTGTCCTTAAGAAGAGAAGTCTTTTCTTGTGAAAGTTATAACTTGTCTTGTGAAATTTAACAAGTCTTATCTTGTGAAACTTATCTTGTGAAAGGTATAAAGTTGTCAAGTTAAACATTCTATTATGAGGCCAAAGAATGGAATAGAAAAGAAGTCTAGAGATAAAAAAGGCATTAAACTGACAAGTCAGATGGTTAAATGTTCAATGTCTGGTGGAGAAATATGTTGCCATTTCTGTCATTCCCACTGGTTCTAGGACATAATACAAAAGGAGAAGCTATTTTTCATTACGTCATCTGTTTTTGATTACCCTTTCTTCATTCTCCTTATGAATGCTCATTCAAAATCTCTCCTTGCCCCTATTGAAAAAATTATTTTATAATTTAAAATATTTGCATTTACATATCTAAGATTAAAAAAAAGTTTTTTTCTCTAGTTTAGACTCCTCCTTTTCCCCATAGTAGTTTAAAATATCTTTATTAAAGCATATTCAAGGAGGTAGATGACCTTTTAATAAGAAGTTTTAAGGGGTGCCTGGGTGGCTCAGTCGATTAAGTGTCCCACTCTTGATTTTGGCTCAGGTCATGATCTCAGGGTCCTGGGATAGAGCACCGTGTCTGGCTTGTCCCTCAGAACTGAGTCGGCTTATCCCTCTCCCTCAGCTCCTCGCCGGGATCTTACACGCATTTTCTCTCTCTCTCTCTCAAATAAATAAATATAATCTTAAAAAAAAAAAAAAGAATAAGTCTGAGATACAATTTAGCTTTTGAGGTTTTCCTGCTCTTTTCTGAGCTTTACCCATGGATTTTCTGACATATTCCTTATCTTTAGAAAAATGGAAAACTAAAATAGTATGTGGATAAGTGGAAACTGTGTAAAAAAAAAGTGTCAGCAAGTCTCTTAGCTTTTGTAAAACTGACTAGGAATGCAGATGAGGAGAAACTTTTGTTCAGAAGATGGGATTATTGGGAAAGGGAGAAAAGTCATCAAAGTCAGTAAGAATAGGTAGTAAATACCAGCAGACGAATTAAGGAGCTTTCATCGATAAGTACATGTAAAATAAGTGACAAATGATTCATTAGCACAATAAAGACCATTGGATCTCGGAGGAAGATTTTTTTTGTTGTTATTTTAGTCACAAAAATGTCACAGAGAAAATAGGAACTGAGTGCTGTATGGAAGAAGGGCAATGAATGGGTTGCTAGTGTGGTAAATGATATAATGTACTATGATTATGGATTGGTATCTGCTAAATTATTTGTAATTTTCACTAATCAATACATTACGGGAGTGGGAAAATGGAAGACGTCTCCATCATGATACACAAATCTAGATTTAAAATTTTTCCGTATGTTTCAGAATTTTCTGGCTAGTATCTTCTCAAATTAATATTAATTATTAATATTTAAATATATAATCACATACTTTTAAAAATTTCCACAATTACCTAAGGAGTTATGAAGTCATATGTGACACTTTCATATAAAAAAAGTTTCCTTTATAGGAAATGCCTAATTAAATTAATAAAAAATCATAAAAGTTAACCAAACACACTTGAAAAACAAGTCCAACCATTAAATCCTAATTTAGGAAACTTGAAAAGGGTTATAAAAAAATAATGTTTCATTATAATGATTTAAACCTAAGAGCACATTGAGTACATAGATTCGCATGTCAGCTTGTCTATAAATTCTGAGGAGTTATTATCTGAAATATTTACTGAACTCATACAACTCAATAACAAAAAACAAACAATCTAATTTAAAAAAAACGGGCAGAGGACTTGAGTAGTCATTTTTCCCAACAAGACATACAGATGGTCAACAGGTACATGAAAATTAACATTTTCAGGTACATAACAGGTACATAAAATTAACATTATTAATCATCAGGGAAATGCAAATATTTTTGGTTCCTCAACGTTATGGTTGAGCTGCCTGGATATTTAAGAACCAACCACCTGTAAGCCCCAGATAGGCAGAAATCCAAGCCAAGTTCTCAGGGCACAAAATAAGAAAAACAAGAAGGCAATAGCTGTTCCTGGGAGAGAAAAATGATCAATAGCCAATAAGAGACGACATGGAATTTTACCTTTCTCTCCCAACCAGTCAGAGATAGTCAGGAAAGCAGACTCTGGTAAGAACTCTCACCCTTTGCCATCTGCAGCCAGTTTCCCAGGATCCCATATACAGGCTCCTGAGTGTGTGGGATTTAGAGCTTGTAGCCCTGTTATCTAATCAAATTTGGCAAGGCCTTCCATTCATTTTTCAATTTAAAATTCCCCTTGGCTATTTAAGGGAATAACTGAGAACAGTTTACTAGAAAATCCCTTTAAATCCCATCAACTCTAGGTGGGGCCTTTCTTTGAAGGTTGATATGGGGACATTCAAATTGGTGCGGCAGGATTTGTATACAAACTTTGAGGACAATTTTTTTCCACTGTCTGATTTTTTTTTTTTTTTTTTTTTTGCAAATAAGACACTGACTTCTGGCCAGTGTTTTGACGATGAACGCTTTTGGGGTTCAGTGGGGGAGGCCCAGGTGTTTTAGGTTTCTGGTCTTGGAACTGTTAACAGTTGTAAGGTCACTACCTTGGTGGACTCTTGTTTATGGGCTTGTGGTCTCTTTGGATAGAGAATTAGTAGAATGAGTACTCCAGTAGAGTGGGATAAGAGGAAAGCAGGAGTGGTATTAGTCTTAAAGTCTTTTAGGTGCCTCTGTGTCTTTAATTTTTCATTAACTTTTTGTGATGAATCTTTCAATGAAGCTATTTTGGAGTCTTGAAGTCTTTTGGAAGCTTCTGTATGCCAACTAAAATAGGTATAGCATTCTGTTTGTGTGACTTGGGAACCCTTGCTTTCAAGTGCACTTCTTAAATGAACAGTCTTGTCTAAATGGAACATGCCCCATAATGGCCATTGTAATCCTAAGTCATTTTAAATTTTGCCATATTTTTTGTAGATATCTCCAGCTTCTAGCACCACAGTTTTTAGACATAAAATAAGCAGGTGTGCCAGAGGGTGGAGTGTTCAATTCTTTGTAACTTGACAATCCTGTTTCTTTAGTTAAGCCTTGGATATCCTGCAGCCAAATTAATATCAAAGAGGAATGTACCACTGGATTGGGGATTTGTTAGTGTTCTACAGTGTACTTCATTGCATGGAAATTGTCTTGAGGTTGGTAGGTGACCTAGTGTCTATCTAACTTGTTCTATGACCAACTTAATCTAGCTCAGGAGTCAGAGTTAGGTGCACTAACAGCTTTTAAGTGCTTGAACCAAACCCACCAATTTTTTTTCTTTGGCTTCCAATATTCCTATTACCAACAGATCTATAGTTCCTTTCACAAGATTTCTTTATAGTGACAGAGACCCTAACGGCTTTTAATAGTCTAATATGTTTGATTAGATTTCAATTTTAATGTTCAAAACAGTCTGAAGTTTTGTCCTAATTTAGTTCCCCAAGTCCCCAGCAATTTATGCTGTGGACTTAGGCCTCTAAGCTTTGTGACTCCCCCAGTGGCTGCCACCCATTATGGACACTGGAATTTCTTCTGGAGTCCCCTAACTAATGGCTGCCACCCATGCAGACCCCAGTATCACTACAGGGACATCTCTGAAACCGCAGAACATTTCTGGGGACTTTAAGAAACTCTGGAAGCTTTCTGGGGCCTCAGATCGTTTTTGCTAACTTTAAGAAACCCAGAACCTTTCTATGGCTGCAGAACTTTTCTGAAAACGATTTTTTTTTTTTTCTTTTTTTGGTTCCCCAACCGAAGGCTGGATCAGATTGCCACACGCAAGGGAGCAAAGCTCACATTTCTGACCTCCTCAGGCTTCCGTAAAGCAGGGCAGAAGCTCGAAGTCAGAGCGGCGGAGGCGGGGAACGCTGCCGGAACGAAGCCTTTGCCCTGGGTCCCAAAGGCCTGTAAAACCCAGACTGGGACCCCATTCCTCGTCACCCAAAACTCAAGGACGGATTAAAGAAGACAATTTATGAGATGCAAACAGACTCACACTTCATGACGGGAACTGCAAAATGCGGCAAAGGCAGGAAGCTTTTATAGGGTAAAGAATGAAGAATAAGGAAAAGGAAAAGTAGAAAATACCCGACTAGCAGGGGCCAAAACCGCCAACCTTGTTTGGAGTGAGAAGAAACAAGGAAATAAGTATAGAACCCAGAGTTGGCTTGACGTTGGCGGATTTGTCTAACTAAATACGCTGTGTTTCTGGTCCCGCGGAGCTTTTCCCGGAAGTCGAAAGTTCAGTTTGCTGACGTCACACCTCGCGCAGGAAGGCGCCAGCTTGGGCCTAGACATTTATTTCAACACTGGTAAGTACGCTTTTTTTGAGAAAAAGTTTCTCTAGGGCCCATGTACTCCACATGGAGTCTTGCTAGTGTGTCCTAGGATGGATCTGACCCAGTTAGTGTTTCTGCAATTCCCGTCCAGGTTTTGCCAGAGATCTTGGTCAATTCCGGTCCTAAAGCCAGTTATTATAGTTACATTGTTGGAAAAGCAAAGCTGGGATTGTAGTAGTTACACATATTAAATGCATATTTGTCTCCGTATATCCTAATGGATGTTGATTTTCCTGGCACTCTGTACCATTATGATCGGCACAGTTACTGCATGTAGAGCATTGCAGAAGTAGAAGTACCATTGTTGGTAAGAAGAAATTCTAACTATAATTAGTCGATTTACAGGATGAGGGATTTAGAAGAGGTTTGTCCCATGCATGAGGCCCTGGTCATATATACCAGTTGATGAAAGATGAAATACAGTGGGGATACATTTACACGAAACTGAAGTAACATGCACGAGGATTCCATGTCCAGGATGGGACTTCACCTCTAGCATTAACTTTCTATATGTTATTGATGACATTGTACTATATTTAGGTAGGTACAAGTCATTTATTTCAAAACAAAACTCATGGATTAAGTGTTTTAAGCCGTGTTGAACATAATCAATTTAGAACAGCAGATTCTTTTCCAAATTTGAAAAGGTCCTCAGAATTACAAGCTTTCTAAAATTATACTTAATGGTGTTTGGGGGTTTGCCTCAAAATAAAGAGAAATAAAGCAGAATAAGGTTAACAGGGCACAATGAGCTCTGGAAATCTAATGTATACATACACTTCTATAAGAAAATACTTATTTGTAGGAGGCAAAATTATTTTTGGTCAATTAGAGGTCTCAAACAGTATTTGGGAAAGAAACTGTTTGAAATTAGGACATAAAGTGTGTATGGACCTCTACATCAAGAGAGAGAACAATCTAACCAGTAAGAATGAGAAGAAAGTATTGTCCTATGGGGAAAAAAAAAAAAAAAAAAAAAAAATATATATATATGTATATGTATATACACACATGCATATATTTGTATACTTAAATACCTATAAAGTTATGTATACATCATATTTACATATAAAAATAAATATATATGTGTGTATTCATATTTAATTCAGCAGTTTATCATTTCATCTAATTAAGATAATTACTTGATTCATGGGTTTCTAGTGTCTGCTAGACATTCTTAAGTAGAAGCAATTATAAAATTATCATTTGGTTATATATCATTTTATTTCTAATCTGTTTCTTTTTTTGTCCATTCGGCCTACATCATTGCAGAGGTGTTAAGTTTAAAATTGGTTTGCATCTCCATATGATTTTGGGGGTGATTTTATTGTATATATTTTTGAGCTTAAAAAAACTAAAAAACATTTAGTCACTTATAAGTACTAAAGATCATCTTCAAATTGACCCAAGAATAGCTGGATCATCTCCTAAATGAGTCACCTCCCTTAACAATGACTACTGGTGGTGATTTTTGTCTAAAGTATTCAAACTCACACTGTTTCTTTGACCATGTTTGTATTTGTATGACTGCATTCTGACCAGAAAAAAACAAAGACTATTCCTCTGAGTTGCTATTTGGTTCAGGTAACTTTACATAGTATGATGGATTTTCTCAGACCCTAAAGTCTAGGCATTCTGTGAGAAACTGGTAGGGTACTTAAAATATCTGGGAGCCTGGGTGGCTCCGTCATTAAGTGTCTGTCTTCGTCTCTGGTCATGCTCCCAGGGTCCTGGGATCAAGTCCTGCGACTGCTCCCTGCTCTGCGGAGAGCCTGCTTCTCCCTCTCCCTCTGCCTGCTGCTTCCCCTGCTTGTGCTTGCTGTCTGTCAAATAAATAAGCAAAATCTTTAAAGAAGAAAAAAAATATCATTCGAGAGAAATATCCTGATCTGGGGAACGGTACTACGTTGTTCTGTAATCTGAACAAAGTTACTTTGAATAGCTGATGGCAGAGGTTGTTGGTTGTGTCAGGGAATGGTTTATAGACTGAGTTATAAGAGCTTGACTCATAGGGGCTTAAATCATAAGGGTACAAGTTATATGGACTTCGAAATAGCATGAAACATTGCTATAAATAACATGTGTTGCTATTTAGCTTGATAGATTAGATGAGAGTAATCTAATGCTGCTTCCTACCATAAATGTGTAAACATTCTAGGATCTTTTTTTGTTTATTTATTAATTTATTGATTTATTTCTGTTTGGAGTCATTATAGGATCAATAGAGTAAAGGGAATTTTTTAAAGCCACTTATGATTTGGCTTGACACACATTTTGGACAAATGGTGTTTAGAAAGAACTCATTTCTATTTTCTTTTATTCCAGTAGTCTGGTAAATACGGAAATAGTGTAAGTGATTTCAATCTGGAAGACCAATATGTCTTTACAGATTTCTTAGTAAAATATGTCAGACTTTACTTTGATAGGAGGAGTAATCACATTTTTAAAAATTATGAGGTAATTTTTCAAAGGAGAGGGGGATGCTACATGTATAGACCAGGGTGTCATCTTCAAAAGATGACAAAGTCCAAAACCACAAAATATTATAACAGAAAATTTACTTAGAAAATGGCTTTAAAAAACTTTTGATCAGAAGTAGAGTGTAGAAGCAAATAGTTTTTAAAAACTGAATGGCGTATCCTTGTTTAGAAAACTAAGATCCTTGACAAATTCAGAAGGGAAAGGAAAGTTAAAAGGAAGTCTGTTTGGCATAGATTTGCTTGCCCCATTAAGTATCAAAAGCTCAATTTTAAGACCTGCACTGGAAAAAAATGAATCATTTGGATTTAGAGATACAAGCAACTAAAGACAAATTTGATTCCCTTTAGCTCTCCTGGTATGGTTCCAACAAGATCATTGCTGGATTTTGTTAAGAATCCTGTATTAGGATTATGAAGTGCTAAAATTTCCAGAGTTGTCCTTGCTGAAATCAATGACATATTTTGGAATAATCTGAAAATTGGTTATCCTTTTTATCAGTTTGATTTGTTTGGCCTCTTTGTTGGATAATGTCTCCTTTTTAGGAGCATCATGCTCTTGTTAATTTTTGAGCCAGAATCCTGAATTTGAAAGGCTATTAATTTTGATTCTTTCTTCTATTTTGATAAGACATTTTTCACAGCATTTAGTTAGTTTTTTTAGGCTCAGTCAAGAGTTCTACTTTCTAGATATGGCAACAAAAATTTTTTAAAGATTTTATTTATTTATTTATTTGAGAGAGAGAGCACAATAGGAGGGGCAGAAGGAAAGGGAGAGAGAATCCCAAGCAGACTCTGTGCTGAGTGCAGAACCTGATGTGGGGCTCAATCCTACCACCCTGAGATCATGACCTGAGCCAAAATCAAGAGTCAGATGCTCAACAACTGAGCCACCCAGGGGCCCTAAAACACTCTTAAAATTAGAGAAAGAACAATTGAAATTGCAGAGCCTAGAATAAGAATTTGCCACTTGTCAGTATTTTACATGGTCATCAGCCTCTTAAACTTCTTTTGTGGTAAGCAGAACAAGAGTGATCCTGTAACTTTGAGTGTTACAAAAAAAGGGAAATCGTGATGTTTAGGGGATGGCACAAGATATTTCTACCTTTCTACCTTTCCTAAGATAAAGATACCATAGGGCAGTGGAAAACTAAAGTTTCCTTTCAAATTTAAGTTTGCAAAATTGTTTCCCATTTTATAGACCTAAAATGATTTATTTATTATGTTTAAAAGGTCTTTAAAGAGTGTTTAGTCTGATTTAAATATTGAGTTAATTAAATATCCTAAAAACATTTAAACATACATTCATTAACTCAACTCCATCTTAAGTATTTCAGATTTCTGAATTAATTAACTAAACCTCCTGGTACTAAATACTGCTAATAAATTTGATAAAATAATCTTACAAATAAGGGAAACATTGAGTCTCTTCACATATTTCAGCATGTTGATGATAAACATTGTAAGATTTCAACTTAAAAGGATTCTACATCAATTATTCTGTTACAAATTTCAAATAACTCCTAATGCTTTTACTCTAAATAAACCTATTGCATTTACAGATTATAAATACATCAAATACAAAATATACACAAGTGCTTTTCAACTAAAAATATTATTTTTTTATTATTTTAAAAGCTTTCATATCTTTAAACCTTTCAAATCTTCTTTAATTGGGTATTTTACTATCAAAATTTTGACTGAGACATGGACCTTTACATATTCAGAGCCATTCTTCTCAATACCAGCTAATTATATACCTCTAGTAATTTGGGATTACCTTCTCAACTCCTTGTAGGCAAAAGATACAGGATACTGACTTCAATGAAGCCCCCATCAAATTGTTTAGTTTTGGATGTTGACTAAATATTAATTGATGTTTTTATTTTGAACTTCATAGTTGCTAATAGATAACATTTCAAAATGCTTAGAATGTGCCAGCTCAGTGTTTGGTCTCTTTTGATGACAACATTCAGTGACCAAAGGATGGCACTTTCTGATACTTTGTGTTGGAGGCTAGGGGAAAGCTCTAGCAAGTCAGTCATGAAACACTGTGTGTAGGTTTAATTTTGCCTACATCTGGCAACGTAGAGTCACAGAATGGATATTAAGGAGTGCAAGATTCATACTAAGATTTCCATTAGACAGATCCACTCTGGATTGCATTTAATTTCTAAGAATGTTAGTACTCAGACTTTTTCATCTATTCACATTATTCTAACTTTATTAATTTCTGTTTTGCTTTGGATTTAGGTTTTTCCTCTTTTTTCCAGTTTCCTAAGGCAGAAAGCTTGGGCACTGATTTAAGACCTTGCTCCCCACCCCCCTTTTTTTAAGGTTTTATTTATTTAAGAGCGAGAGAAAGCAGAAGCAGGGCGAAGGCAGAGGAATAGGGAGTAGCAGAATCCCCACTGAGCGTGGAGCCCCACGTGAAGCTCAATCCCAGGACCCTGAGATCATGACCTGAGCCAGTCAGACTCTTAACCGACTGAGCCATCCAGGTGGCCCCCTTTCTCCTTTTTTAATAAAGGAATTTGAAGCTATAAATTTCCCTCTGAGCACTGATTTTGCTGCATACAGTAAGTTTTGGTTTATTGGATTTTTTGTTTTCATTCATCATAAATTATTTTCTAATTTTCCTCATGATTTCTTATTAATAAATCTTAGTTTTATTTGAATCTTTGACCTCTGTTATTGTAGTAATAGGAAAAGCACTTTTACAGTTTAATGTCTATAATCACAGTCTATTATAAATTTATAAACATATCTCAGTGATCTTTTATTGTGTTTCCTCTATCTAGGGATACTATGCTTAGAGAGCAAAATAATGAAATTTGATTTTTAAAATGGCATTCCATTTCATTGATTCATTGCTTCCTTCATGCATAATAGGTCTTTGACTTCAGCTGTAATTTTTGTTTGTTTTATTTATCAAGGTAAATATAATCATTACAATCAAACTAAAAAGCTGGAGGAAAAATTCTTAAAACAATCACAGTTTATGATCTTTTTGCCTGGATTTTTCTGATCGTGCAAAAATGTCTAATTTAGCATTAGATTATTTTTTTTCAATTTGCACTTGTTAACCAAAATACTTAATTTTTTTAAAAGAATTTATTTATTTATTTGTTTATTTATTTATTGGCCTCTGCACTGAGCAGGGAGCGCCATGTGGGGCCTGATTTCACAACTCTGAGATCAGACCTTAGCCAGAACCAAGAGTCATAACGTCAACTGACTGTTCCACTCAGGCGCTCCTGACCAAATAATTAAATTGCGTGTTTTACTGAACTTTTACATTTTTATTCTATATACATGATTTGTTTCAGAATAAATAACTTCCTATTGTAATTTCAAATGAAACCTGTTTGTACATCATAATAAGAAAAGCCCTTACAGAATATCTCTAGAGAAAACTTAAAAGAATTTTAACCATGATTAGACTCTAGAGTGTTGTTTAAGCCTTGATTCAGTTAGACTCCCAATACAGTTTTTAAATGGGTGATTGAATTTCCTTCATTTATCCTGCATTTAGTAAACTTCCATAATTTTATTTTTATTTGCCTTTTTTCACTGTGTATTATAGGAATAATCCCTTAGAGGGCAGGGCCTAATTAATTAGAATCTTTAAGAAATAATATGAACATTTCATTTATATTCTGATTATTTAAAGACCAATTAGAAAGTCCTTTTTGTTTCCATGCTCCGGGGGAAAAATGTCTAAAACAGAACATTTTAATGACTAAGGAAAGTCTAATTTATAAATTATTTATGATAATTGATTATTTTTAACATTACTTTTATAGAATGAAGGAGTTTAAAATTTACATGCAGAAGTGAATATGTTTATTAATAATTAAATGATGCTGGTTGACAGCTATAGCGGTTTTTTACACTAACATAATCTTTGAATATACTCCCAGTTAATTAGTATTTTCACAAAGATAAGTATTTAATTGGAATTTCACCTTTTTTAAGTAATTGTTTTAATGCCTATTATAATTTCAGGTACATAATTGATAGTGGAAAGTGAACCTACAGATTTTAATTTTAATAGATCTGTAAATCTCATGACTTAACATTTTAAACGGAGGTTTGTGAAAATGCCAATATCATCCTACTTATAGCCATATATCTGTGAGTTGTATTAAAGAGTGATGGTAGGGGGGCGCCTGGGTGGCTCAGTCCTTAAGTGTCTGCCTTTGGCTCAGATCATGATGCTAGAGTTCTGGGATCGAGCCCCATGTCAGGCTCTCTGCTCAGCGGAGGCCTGCTTCTCCCTCTCCCACTCCCCCTGCTTGTGTTCCCTCTCTCACTGTCCAATAAATAAATAAAATCTTAAAAAAAAAAGTGATGGTAGGATATCTTCTGAAAAGGAAAGTTAAATAATAAAATGTTTGACTTTTCTCCAAAATATCTAACACTCATCTGTCACACAGTTTTAAAATTCTTTATTTTTCTTATATATATAACTTTTCTTACAGGAATAAATTCTTAATTGCATTATCATATTAAAAATTTATTTATTTGGCTTGAATTTCTCTATTGTGTCTACTGCATTAGTCTGCCCTGTCTGCCATGACAAATGCCGTGGACTGGTTGGCTTAAACAACAGAAATGTATTTCTCACAGTTCTTAAACCTCAGAAATTAAAATTCAAGATGTCAATATTGTCAGTTTCTGATGAGAACTCTCTTCCTGGCTTGATGGTTGCCTTCTCAGTGTGTCCTCACATGGTGAAGAGAGGGATCTCTGTTCTAGCTTTGTCTTCTTTATCATATAAAGGCACCAGCCCTATCTGATTAAGACTCTGCTCCCCATGACTTCATTTAACCTTTATCACCTTCTCACAGACCCTATCTCTAAATACAATCATATTGGGTTGGGAGTTAGGTGTTCAACATGTGAATTTGGGTGGGGGATGGGGACATGATTCAGTCTGTAGCATAAATAAGACTAAATTAGTCTTGGTGATTCATTGTTATCTAGCTTATAATATCTGTCTTTTCTTTTCTTTCCTCTTTTCTCTTTTTCCTTCCCTTCCCTTCCCTTTCTTTTCCTTTCCTCTTCCCTCCCTCCCTTTCCTTCCTTCCATCCATCAGTCCAACTTTCTGTCTTTTTGTTTGATTTTCTTTCCAGGATTCTCTTGAGAATCAAGAATCTTGAGAATTCAACATGATTATTTTTAAAAATTAGTTGGAATAATTTTGGAAAATGTATATAATATAGTATTTTACATAACCAGTATTCTATTTGTTATAATTCAGTAGACTTGAAATGTGTTATATCTTCTATGAATAATGGCAGATAAAAATGGTCTACATTGTGAAACAAGAATAAAACTAGTAACATTTTAATTTTTCTTCAGATAATGTTTATGATTATGCCAATATTTTTAATTATATGGTATCAGATCACTGCTCTCATGATTATGATGATGAAGATAATGAAAATAATAACAAATATATGGTGAGAATTATATGTGTAGGTTATATGTAAAATATTTTACATGGATCATCTAATCTAATCTTTCCACCACTCTGACTTATGTTTATTATTATACCATTTTTTGCTTTGGAAAATTTAAGAAACTACTCTAAGGTCACATATCTAGAAAAAGAGGAGAGCCTTTGGGAATAACATTCTTTCTACCAAAGATTATGTCCTTAACCACTTGTTATACTGCTTACCTAAGAAGTTTTCTGAGTTAAAATTGATACTTTGGGTTACATTACATTTATGGTTATCATATATGTTGTGATCCAGTAATGTTTGGATAACTGCATATTTGAAGATAAATGAGCAATAGATGAATTTGCTATTACAGTACATAGCTTTCATTTAATAAAATGTTCAGGCATTATGTTTGAAAGAGAAAATGGTCAGGATAATTCTATAACTTATTTAAAGAAGATATATAATCTTTGAAACTCACAGAGAATTGATATAGTATATTAAATTCAAATCAAGAAGGGAGTTGTGTTCCACCTAGAATGCAGGAATTTGGAAACAGCATTGGTCCCATAATTACAGCAAAAAAAAAAAAAAAGCTAGATAAAACTGTTTTTAACCCATTAGAGAATTGGGATTACATGGCAACCAAGCAGCCTGATTCTATGGGAAAATTTAGTGCCACCAAGGAGGGACAGAACTGGAGCCTGTATCACGTGACGGAGCATGAGGGGAAGGAATACAGGGCATCGTAGAAGGGATAGAGGGTACCATAGAAGCAGGTAAGAAGAATTCAGCTAAACTTAAGCAAGTTGCTAATGGGAGAGTGTGAGAAACTCTCACACTCTCAACTTATAAGATAAAGAGAAGTAAGATCTCTCCCTTTCTCTACCATATGAGGACACAGCAAAAAAGTTGTCATCTGCAACTGGGAGGTTCCGGAGAAACTCTGGAACCACGGACACAAGTGAAGTTAAAACGTTATGACAGTGTCTTCACCCAGGATTGCCACTAGGTCCTCACAAGAAATATTGTGGGCAGGGAAAGAATTCAGAAAAAGACTCTCTAGGTGGTGAGGCTTGCAGGAGAGAGTGGTTAGCACTGCAAGAAAGACTGAGCATTCCTCCTTTATCCCCAGACTTTTCTTCCCTGAAAAATAAAAGCCTAAGTCACTAGGGAAAGTATATGGAGTAGAGAGGGGAGAGAAGTGGTTATCTCCAAAGGGGCAAGAAGGAACTTTGGAGAAGGATGAAATTGTTCTGTATCTTGATATTTGTGAGGGTTATGTGATTATATACGTCTTTCAAAACAGAGAATTCTACACTGTGAAGGGTCAATTCACTCTTTGCAAATAATACCTGAATAAGCCTGTCTTGCCCACCCCATAAATTTGAAGCAAGTTGTTACTTCAGTGTGGATCTGTGGTTTAAAGTACATGGGTCAATTATAACATCTGTATACAAGAAGATCATTTTATTTATTACAAACATAGTGAAAGATAAGTACTCTGATATTTATAGAAAAGCAATAAATGATGTCATAAATATTTAGAAGACTGAGCAATATTTGTGCTTCTGCTTCCTTTTAAATGTCTGTGTAAATGTCCTCTCATCACATATTAAATTGTCAGTGTGCTAAGTTGGTGTAAACCTTTGGCCCATAAGTAAAAGTAATTATTTGTAATATCATCTGATCAGTTTTAGTTAACATCATATTTGCTTACCAAGATGCAGTTCTCAGTGCTAGTAACCATACTCTCAAAAATGACCTATCTTTCCAGTGCTGAAATTGATACATTTTAAAACTAAGTAGCGTTAAAATGATAGCCCTTGGATTTATCATCAGAGATAATATAAAAAGAAAGTTGAAGTTTACAAATAACAAAGGTAGGTTAATGAGCAGGAGTCTGAGGAATACATTTTTTCTCTTTGTACGATTGATCTGAGGGTCCAATAGTTGTCCTCTAAACTTAAGATAACAGTTAAATATCTTTGTCTTGTGTTGGGCTTGGGTTTCTCACATGATAAATGAGATATTGGACTTGATTTTTTTTTAAAGATTGTATTTATTTAATTAACAGAGAGAGGCACAGTGAGAGAGGGAACACAAGCAGGGGGAGTGGGAGAGGGAGAAACAGGCTTCCCGCTGAGCAGGGAGCCCAATGTGGGGCTCAATCCCAAGACCCTGGGATCATGACCTGAGCCAAAGGCAGACGCGCAATGACTGAGTCACCCAGGCGCCCCTGGACTTGATTTTTGATATGTTTTTGTGCAACTTATTATGTAACTACTTGTACTCTGTTATTGCTTATAATGTGTATTTGGAATATATTTTGTTACTATTTTGAATTTGCCAATATTTTATGAATTTGGTATGTTTAACTGTGAATGTTAGGCTGCTTCAACAAATACCATAGATTGAACATAGCTTAAACAACAGAGAAATTTATTTTCTCACAGTTTTGGAGGCTTGCAAGTTGAAGATCAAGGTGCCAGCAGATTTATTACTGGTGAAGACCCTCTTCTTGGCTTGCAGATGACAACTTTTTTGCTGTGTCCTCATATGGTAGAGAAAGGGAGAGATCTTACTTCTCTTTATCTTATAAGGATAGTAATTCCCATCTTGAGAGCATTATCCTCATGACCTCATCTAAATCTAATTGTCTCCCAGAATCCTCACCTATAAATATCATCATATTGGGGACTAGGGCTTCAGCATATGAATTTTAGGGAGATATAATCAGTTCAAAACTCTATCTCTCTCACTTATCCATCATCTGTTTAATAGTCCTTGACCTGTATGCTTCTCTAGGTACTTATTTCTCCTAACTTTTATTTATAGGAAGTGTTCTCAACTAAATCACCATGCATCATTGTGTTTATTTTCTACCTTCATCTGCTTGTGAGTGAAAGTCAGGATTCTGTCTCTATCACTCTGCCGAAATTATTTTTGTGAATCTAACAAAAGATTTTCATATTGCCAAACAAAGTCTTCAAATTTCTACTTTCATCTTAATTGAATACACAGAAGCATTTGATGTAATTCACTCCCTCTTTCTGGAAACACATTTTATTTTCCTCAATTACTTTATAGATGTCTTCATTTCATTATTTTTTTCTGGCTTAATTTCTTCCTGTTCAACTGATTACTAAAACTCTCAGATTCATTCCTGAGTCCTCTTTTTTTAATTAAATTTTTTATTGGACATACTTATAGATTCACATACAGCTATAGGAAATAATACCAAGAAGTCTTCACATGTAGTTGGTGTTTCTTGCTTGCTTGCTTCTTCAGCTGCAAGTCTTGGATACATGAGTCAACAAAACAAAAACAAAAATAAAACAGGATACTTGCCACAGTGCCATTGCGTGAGTCTGGAGGTGGTTAGTTGGTATAGCTTTTTATTTCCACCTTCCAGATTTTTCATGTTTGTTTTATATATAATGTTCAGGGTTTAAATTATTTCTAGTGGAGAAATCAAGAAATGTGCATCTATTACATATTCTTGGAAGTACAAGTCCAATCCTCTTTTTTAATTTTTAAAAATTTATTAATAGACTATATATATATATTTATTTATTTGACAGATACACAGCAAGAGAGGGAACATGAGCAGGGGGAGTGGGGGAGGGAGAAGCAGGCTTCCCGCAGAGCAGGGAGCCCGATGCGGGGCTCGATCCCAGGACTCTGGGATCATGACCTGAGCCGAAGGCAGATGCTTAACAACTGAGCCACCCAGGCGCCCCAATAGACTATATTTTAAAACGGTTTTAGTTTCATGGTAAAATAAGTCGAAAGAACAGAGTTATCATGTATCTCCTGCCCTAACATGTGCATAGCCTCCCCATTATTAACATTCCTCAACAGAGTAGTACATTTGTTACAATTGATGGCCCCATGTTGACATATCATTATTACCTAAAGTCCACAGTGTACATTCTTGTTTATTTTTGGTATTGGGCTTTCTGTAGGTTTTGACAAATGTGTAATGACATATGCCCATCAGTATACTATCATACAACATAAATTTACTGTCTTAAAAATCTGTATGCCACCTGTTCATCCCTACTTCCTCCTGATCCCTGGCAACTACTGATCTTTTTACTGCCTCAATAGTTTTGCTTTTTTTTTTTCCAAAACCATTTCTTTTTTTTTTTTTTTAAGATTTTTTATTTATTTATTTGACAGAGAGAGAGAGACAGCGAGAGAGGGAACACAAGCAGGGGCAGTGGGAGAGGGAGAAGCAGGCTTCCCGCCGAGCAGGGAGCTGATGGGAGGCTCGGATGGGGGGGCTCGATGGGGCGCTCGATGAGGGCTTCGATCCGAGGACCCTGGGATCATGACCTGAGCGGAAGGCAGACGCTTAACGACTGAGCCACCCAGGCGCCCCTCAATAGTTTTGTTTTTTTTTTTAAAGATTTTATTTTTATTTATTCATGAGAGATAGAGAGAGAGAGAGAGAGAGGCAGAGGGAGAAGCAGCTTCCCAAGGAGCAGGGAGCCCGATACAGGACTCCATCCCAGGACTCTGGGATCATGACCTGAGCCGAAGGCAGACGCTTAGCCATCTGAACCACCCAGGTGCCCAATAGTTTTGCTTTTTAGAAAATGACATATAGTTGGACTCCTGCTGTGTGGAGCCTTTTCATTTTGACTTCTTCCACTTAGTAATTTACATTCATATACCTCCCTGTCTATTCACAGCTTGATAGCTCATTTATTTTTAGTGCTTAGTAATATTCTATTGTTTAGCTATACAATAGTTTACTTATCATTTGCCTACTGTAAGAAAACTTGGTTGTTTTTGAGTTTTGGCAATTATGAAGAAAAATGCTATAAACATGGATGTGCAGGCTTTTGTGTAGACATAAGTTTTCAACTCCATTAGGTAAATGCTCAAAGAGTGTGATTGCTGGATCATGGGGTAAGATTATGTTTAGTTTTGTAAGAAACTGCAAAACTGTCTTCCAAAGTGGCTATACCATTTGCATTTCTCCCAGCAATGAATGAGAGTTTCAGTTTCCCCATATCCTCAGTAGCATTTGGTGTTGTCATAGTCATTTTGTATGTGTTTTTTTTTTTTTTAAGTCCTTTGTTTTTAAGATTTTTTTAAATCACAGAAAGTTATCTTCCAGTTATTTGGTGTTTCATAGAGTATTTAGACTTATGTTTCCTAAGGCACATCTAGCACAGTATTAGTAATATAATAACTACTTAATATGGTCCTGATGCTATGAGTCAGAATTTGGGGCTTGTCTGAGTTGTGCGGTTCTTCTGAAAATCTTACCTGAGATAACTTTTATGTAGTTACAGTTTGTGGCGTTTTCTAGTTGGTCATGAGACTAAAGGAAGATTCAATTTGGAAAGCTCCTCTCTCCACATTTTTCCCCAGTAGTCTAGCCTGCAGTTAATTCATGTTAGACTTGTAATAGAACGAGGTAATAAGCCCATTGCACATTCTAAGCCTCTGTTTGCAACATGTTCATCAATGTCTACTTGAGCAAAGGAATTAACGTGGTAATGCTGGGGCCAGCGTGGGAAGAGACTACAGTGAACCAAGAGATCTTGATTCATAGGACAAATGTAATAATCCGCAAACACTGACCTTTTATCAGAATCCACTTGGGTATATATAACATCACCAATGAACTATCTAATAAAAATCTCAAAATTGATACCATAAAAACTGACTTATTGGTTGTCCTCATCCTTCCAAATCTGTTTCTTTTGCCATGTTTCTCCTTTCTCATTTTGGTAAATGGTATGCTATGAACTCATTTTTCAAGCATAATTAAAGTTCAGTCTATCTCCCTATTGTCTTTCCATCTGAAATGTTGTTTTGTTATTCCAAGTCACTACTTTCTAATGTTATTTCTTAAATTGTTGCTCTGATCAACCATTCTCTGAAGAGCAATGGTGTACTCTTCTAAAATGTAAAGTGGGATATGCTATATATTTGGTTAGAATTCTCCAATGGGTTGAAAACCACCTTGTAGCTAAATTAAAATAATATGCAAGCTTACATTCAATTTTTACTATCTGATGTTTGCCCAACAGAATGACCTCATTTCCTCTCAATTTCCACTCTGTCGTCTTTCTGTTCCCCCCAGCCTTTCAAACTCATATCCATCTCAAGAGCCTTATATACTTTTTCTTTTGGTTTTCAGGGATCTTATTTCTTCCTTTTAAAAAGATGTCAGCACAGGGGTGCCTGGGTGGCTCAGATGGTTGAACGTCTGCCTTCAGCTCAGGTCATGATCCCAGCTTCCTGGGATCAAGCCCCACATCGGGCTCCTGGCTCAGCGGGGAGCCTGCTTCTCTCTCTCCCTCTGCTTCTCCTCCCGCTCATGCTCTCTCTCTCTCTCTCTCTGTATCTCTGTGTCTCAAATGAATAAATAAAATCTTAAAAAAAATGTTTAAAAAGATGTCAGCACAAATGTGATCTCCTCAGAGGTCTTTTTCTGACATAAAGGTTTGAAAGTACCCCTGTTCTGCCTCTGTATCTCTATCCAGTTGTCCTGACTTATTTTCTTTGTAACACTTATCATTACCTGAAATAACCTTAACAGTTATTGCATGTTTCCTACTAAAGAAGAAGCTTTATAAATTGCTATTTCCTTGTCTGGCTACCTTACCGTATTATCCACAATGCTTAAAATAACCCTGACAAGTCATAGGAGCTCTCTAAATATAGATAAATTAATTAGTATAAAATACATACATGCTTTGATGTTCAGTTTTATCTGTCAAGTCATTCAGGCTGGAATACTCAGTTATTCTGTAAAGGTATTTTGTACATGTGATTAACATCTAAAACCAGTTGATTTAGAGAGGAAATAAGATTATATTGAATAATCTAGATGAGCATGTTCTAATCAGTTTAGATGCCCTAAGAGCAGGAATAAGATTTCCCTGAAAGAGAAATTTCACTTTGGACTGTAGTCTCAGCCCCTGCCTGTTTCCAACCTGCTCTTCTGTGACCTGCCATAAGTTATTCAGAATTGTCTAGCCAGCCATAATCACATAAACTAATTCTCTGCAATAAATCCTTCTCTCTGTTCTCTCCCCCTTTCCTCTCAGCCCACCTCCCTCTCTCTCTCCCTCTCACCCCCTCTCACTCTCTTCTCCTTTCTCTCTCTTCTTCTCTGTGTAATGTACTGGTTCTGTTTCTCTGATACCACCCTGACTGATACACCTGCATACATATAGTTATTAGTTCTGCTATCTATTCCATGTTCTTAAAGTAGACCATATGGAATACATTATAAAATTTTGGTAATTACTAAAAATTCTGTAGTTATACACTACAGAAATAAATGCAGAGTTGTTTTGTTTTTGTTTTGTTTTTCAGGGAAATAAGTACTTTTTTTCTTAGCGTAAAAAAACGAGTAAAATGAAGATGTAATCACAAAAATTTTAAAATAAAAATGAATTTTCTAATTTCTTCTTTGATAAAATGAATTAAAATGGGAACAAAATATAAGAAAAGGAAATTGAATAGTAAAGTTTAGCTAGGAAAGTGTATATAATAAAATTTAAGTTTTCGTTAGGTGCACAGTATTTCTTGCTTGCTGATTTTTAAAGAAGGGAGACTGTGCATCACACACACATGTGGGATTAAGTATATCCCCCTACACTTGATTAACTGTAATTAACATTATAGTAAAAAGTTAACAAAAGTTTTTAATTAAGTGTAGTAAATTACTAATACAGAAAATAAAACAACTATTTTCTCTCATCAGTCCCTGAAAATAGATGATCATGGATTTAACTTAATTGACAGGTCATTGTATCCCAAAAGCTCTGAGAGGAAAGGGTTGTGTTAAATGCTTCTAATTTTAGCAGCTACATAGAGTGAACAAAAATGTAAAAATATAGCATTCAAAGGTATCAACTAATGGTATTTAAGATGGGTTCCTAAGTATAAAAAAGGAAAATTAAAAAAAAAAAAAGAAATGCAAGTACTAATAAAACATTTCATCCATAGTTCTCCAAAGTGAAACATAACCAGTAAAATGATCTCAAAGGATCTGGGCCATCAGTAGTCCTTCCTGCATTGCATTATTTTAGTTTTCCATTGGCTTTAATCACAGGGCATGGTGATACTAAAAGACACCCTGAAGGGATCTGCTATATTCCAGACATACCCACTTTTATCACTATTCTGGAACAGCAGTCCATCCAGTTTCTCCTTGATAGCCAGGATCAATCACCCCAGCTAGTATGGTAGCTGCCTTTCTTTTACCCTATGTTTCAGAGGCATGAGGACCCTAAAATGGCCAGGTGACAGTCTTAATTTCCAGTTCAGTAAAATTGCTGTTGTATCTCCTGATAAAAATAGTTCTCCCTTTGGAATTAAAGCATCTAAGCCAGCAAAGCGTAAGTTCATTGGGACAGAAAGCAAACATTTTGCTAGTGGGTTATTAGGTGTAATAGTGAGACGGTCATTTGGGCTCTCTCCATAGTTTGGCCATTATTGATAATGTTGCTATAAACATCAGGGTATATGTACCCCTTTGAATCTATTTTTATATCCTTTGGGTAAATACTTAGTAGTGCAATTGCTGGATCACAGGGTAGTTCTATTTTTAACTTTTTGAGGAACCTCCATACTGTTTTCCAGAGTGGCTGTAGCACCTTGCATCCCCATCCTCATCAACATCTGTTGTTCCCTGTGTTGTTAATTGTAGCCATTCTGACAGGTGTGAGGTGGTATCTCATTATAGTTTTGATTTGTTTTTCCCTGATGATGAATGATGTTGAGCATCTTTTCATGTGTCTGTTAGCTATCTGTGTGTCTTCTTTGGAAAAATGTCTATTCATATCTTCTGCCCATTTCTTAACTGGATTATTTATTTATTTTGGGGGGTGTTGAATTTAATAAGCTATTTATAGATTTTGGATACTAACCCTTTATCAGATATGTCATTTGCAAATATCTTCTCCCATTCTGTAGGCTGCCTTTTAGTTTTGTTGATGGTTTCCTTCACTGTGCAGAAGATTTTGATCTTGATGTAGTCCAAATAATGACATGATACTCTATGTAGAAAATCTGAAAGACTCCACTAAAAAATTGCTAGAGCTGGTACATGAATTCAGTAAAGTCACAGGATACAAAATCCATGTATAGAAATCGGTTGCATTTCTATACACCAATAATAAAGCAGCAGGCAGAGAAATCAAGGGATTGATCCCATTTACAACTGCACCGAAATCCATAGGTACCTAGGAATAAACCTAACCAAAGAGGTAAAAGATCTCTTATCTGAAAACTATAGAAAACTTATGAAAGAAATGGAAGGGGACACAAAGAAATGGAAAAACATTCCATGCTCCTAGATTAGTAGAACAAATGTAGTTAAAATGTCTGTGCTACCCAAAGAAATCTGTACATTTAATGCAATCCCTATTGAAATACCACCAGCATTTTTCACAGAGCTAAAACAAACAATCCTAAACTTTGTATAGAACCACAAAAACCCCTGAATATCCAAAGCAATCTTGAAAGCAAAGCTGGAGGCATCACAGTTCTGGACTTCAAGCTATATTACAGAACTGTAGTGATCAAGACAGTATGGTACTGGCACAGAACCAGACACATAGATCAATAGAACAAAATAGAAAACCCAGAAATGGACCCACAACCAAATGGTCAACTAATCTTCAACAAAGCAGGAAAAAATATCCAATGGGAGAAAGACAGTCTCTTCAACAAATAGTGTTGGGAGAACTGGACAGCCACATGCAGAGGAATGAAACTGGACCACTTACTCACACCATACACAAAAATGAATTAAAAATGGATGAAAGACTTAAATGTGAGACAGGAAACCATCAAATTCCTAGAGGAGAACACAGGCAGCAACCTCTTTGACCTCAGCCTTAGCAACTTCTTACTGGTTATGTCTCCAGAGTCAAGGGAAACAAAATTTTATTCCTAATGGTTCTGAAGCATTGATAGCTCTGCCACTATTTAGTTGTGAAATTATTTCTAATTTTTTTCTGTGGAATATTCTAATAACAGAAAGCATCCTAAAATAGACTGCAAGTTTTACCTTATTCCTCACTGTCTAGATCATGTAGCAACAACCATTTATTCTCTTGGAAATGTGGATAATAATGCCAGTAGTAATCATAACACCTCATTTTGCATGTTAAGTCAGTGTCCAGAAGACCTCAAAATAGTAAAAGGGCTCTTCTAACTTCTAATTGACACCAGTAGTTTCTCTTCTGTTGAAAACATTCTTTTGAGAGCATTTTGACAAATAGATGATTAAGACTTGGGACTGGAAAGTTTAGGTGTTAGAACCTAGTAGAAGAGGTGGTGATCAATTCAACAAATATTCATTGAGTACCATTGTCTCAGATACCACAAATTCATGGATATAAAAGAGAGAAGAAATCTTTTTGAAGGACATATAGAAACTCCTTTACATTATCTTGCATTCAGTTCATTATCTTGCGTTCTCAGCGGGTTATTGAGATTGATTTTTTTTTTACTTTATCATTTCACCCCAAAGCCTTTACAGTGTCATCCCCTCTACACTAAGAGCAGCTGTCGCTTCATTCACCAGATAAGCACATCTGGTAAGTGCAGTAACTGTTTCACCAGATTGAGCGCCATAGGCCAGCTGATATCTTTCCGGGCATAATAATTGGATCTTCATTTAGTTCAAACTCAGCCAGGTTAGTTATACACTCAAATTCTTATTTGCTTGAAGTTAAGTTACCTGCACACATTCCTGGTGAGAAGCCTTTATTGAATGAGAGACACAGAATGGATAAACATCACCCATGTCACCCCAGCCAAGTTCAGCTTGATCCCCAGATAAGTGAGTAAAACTGCTTGCAGTGTGCCACTGACATTTTGGAATTGTCTGTTATGCATATGACAGTAGATAACTGATACAGCCATCATATGTCTAGAGGTAGAAAGCAAAATTCTGAATGTTTTACGACTTCCTTAGTAGAGAGACAGAGTTCTATGGAAAAAAATAGAAGTAATTTATTTAAAAAAGGAATACTAATCTAAATTTGCTGTTTAGACACATTTTCTCTGAATATGAATGCATTTAGGGAAAACATTCAGATTTTGAAATGGATAATTCTTTTGGGTAATTGATGATTAATAACAGTTGTTTTTTATATAGACATTTTAAAGTTAATACTTGCATTACTTTTGAAATTTGCAGAAAGCAAGTCAGTGTAGTTACTACATGTAACATCAACATAAGGTCACAGAATAAAATACAGATTTTTGTTATCATTACTTTCAAACTGCATCAAAAGAGAGAAATAATAGGTACATGCTTATTTCATTATAGTGCTTTAAGAAATTCTATGTGTATGTTTACTTTTATATTCTATTGTATTTGTGTTTTACTGGATACCTGAAAAGAATGTTTTATTTTTAACAGTATTTGTAGCATGTCAAAAATTACACCCTTTGTAGAGGTTCCTGGGTGGCTCAGTTGGTTAAGCATCTGACTCTTGGTTTCAGTTCAGGTCATGATCTCATGGGTCATGGGTCAAGCCCTACATTGGGCTCCAGGCTCCATGGGGAGTCAGCTTGAGGAATGTCTCCCTCTGCTCCTCCCACCCTCAAATAAATAAATAAATATTAAAAAAATACACTCTTCGCATTTATTTAAACTTATACCAGACTTTGTGCCAACCTAAAAATGTGTGAATGTTTTCAAAATTCTTTTAGGAGTTTGTGAGCATAAAAGTGTGAAGGCCACTGAATTGGAGTATTTCTAAACCTTATCTTTCTTCTTTCTTATTTTCAAGCTTTATGGCTTTATAGAATACTGTAGGTGTTATGTGTTTTTTCATTTATTTATTTAGTTATTTTTAAAAGATTTTATTTACCTGAGAGAGCGAGCGAGAGAGAGAGGGAGAAACAGACTCCCCTCTGAGCAGGGAGCCCAGCGCTGGGCTCAATCTCAGGACCCCAGGACCATGACCTGATTTGAAGGCAGTTGCTTAACCGACTCAACCACCCAGGCGCCCAGATTTGGTTTTGTTTTGTTTTGTTTTTGGAACACATGATTTCCATCAGGATCTAGAAAGAGCCGAACCCTGCCATGTATGTTTAATTGTTTTAAACTGAATGTTCTTAGTTTGCTTTTCTCTGTCAGTTAATACCTAAATCTTCATGTACCAGAAAAACCATTGCTCTGTCAAAATTTGTCCATTTAAATTAGTTTAGAAGTAGCATGCATGAAGTAAATGAAATGATAAAATTTCATAGAAATTATAGAATAATAGGATCTTATACATAACATAAGCCATTTTTTTTTATACAGAGCAAGATTCATTTTATGGAATCTATTCAAGAATTGTATGGATGCTCTGATGGTCGTAGTGTTTACTAAATCATAGGGCAGCTTGTTCTAATGTACAGTTCCTTAAGTTTCCATAAATTTATTTATTTTTTTAGACAGGTATTTTTTATTTGTATTGGTGAGACAGGCTTCAGCTAGCATTTAAAATATTGTGTTCCCTGAGGGATCATTAAAGCAAAGAGGTTATAGTGGTGACATGATGTGTTGAGAGCAAATGATTAAATTCTCCATGACAGAATTTAAAGAAATACAACTAGTATAGGGGCGCCTGGGTGGCTCAGATGGTTAAGCGTCTGCCTTCGGCTCAGGTCATGATCCCAGGGTCCTGGGATCGAGTCCCGCATCGGGCTCCCTGCTCCTTGGGAGCCTGCTTCTCCCTCTGCCTCTCTCTCTCTGTCTCTCATGAATAAATAAATAAAATAAAATAAAAGAAATACAACTAGTATAATATCTAAAAATATAGGATCAATTTAGACAGCAAGAAGGTTTTTTATTAGTGATTTGGATTTTACGGAACTCATGCAGTAGAAATGATCCCTTATCCTATCCCATCCTTTAGGATGGGATTCTTTGTCTAATTTCCTTCATTCTCAGCTGCATAAAATGGAGTGTACCAAATAGCTCCTAACGGTAAACAAGGTGCTGGTGCTGATCATTGGTCTAAAAAATGCTGATGTATGGAGAAATAAGGAGGACGGAGGAACTGAGCTGAGAGAGTCCTACCAGAGCAGCCAGCATTGGAGTGTTTGTTGGGTGAGAGATACATAGTTTCTCTTTCATAAAACATAGTTTCTCTGGGGGTTACATTTACATTAGTGTGGGTTTATTAGTTTTCAGTGGTTTTGCCTGAGGCTTCCATAATCATACCTCTAGTCACAGACCAGTTAAAGAGAGCCTATTCCAAAGGCAATGAAAGTGACCATGCATTATCAGTAAGTAGTTGAGCCCTAGGCATATGGAATACACTCTTACCTGTGCGTGGAGAGCTTGTGGTGGCCTGTCAGAAATCAGTTCATCCTAATGGGAGGGCCAGATTTTGTAAGCCTGTCATATAGAGAAAACAAGTTCTCAACCAATGCTATACATAGAAGCAGTAAATCAGCACATGATTAAAGATAGCTGTGTTAGGAAAATAGACAAAACTATAAACAAGCACTTTTTGCTCTCAGAACAGCTGAGGAGCAAGTAGACAGAGGAGTGGTAAAGCATGTTTCCTCTCTCCTCCTCAGAACTTTATCTAGCCTTTATGGGAAGAATGAAACAGATGATATTATGTTGACATTTTAAAAAGGCACTAAGTCTTATCACAATAAACTAAAACACCAAACTAAAACACCATAATCAAAATTACAATCAAAGTTAATCAAAATTGCATAAGCAGTTTCAGAAGCAGACTGAGATATCAGTAAAGATATCAGTTTCAATCTATCAGAAAAAAAGTGGTTCAGTGGAGCATAGTTGATAACTGTTATTGGAAAAATAAGACCAGATCATATTTATACCTCGATACATTGAGATTTTTGCTTTATGAACATTTGTATACATACATATATCTGCATATATATGTGGATATGTGTGTCCGTGTTTGTATAAGTTAATCCTTTTTCTACTTGTCTGCTCCTTTAATTTTGCTACAAATATTAGGAAATATACAGAAATCTAATTGATTTAATATATATAAAAAAGCGATTTGTAAAATTTATGAATTTAATATTTTCTATTAAATATGAATTTATAGTATTAATATTTATGTGATAAAACTCTCATAAGAATTGGCCATTATTATTTCATTGTTACTTGGATGAGAATAGCAGGAGTGTTGTCTAATATAGACATGTTTAATCTTCATTCCCACCACAGACAGATTTGCCATGGGGACATGGGACCAGGCCAAGGGTACAAGACTCTAAAAGCTTTAAATTCCCATAAATTCTGTCAGTTATTTTATCATCGTCAAGGTCATAATTATTCAGAAACTTGAGAAATATCTTACCTGAGGGATTGATAAAGATCATATTGACTACTTTAATACTGAAAGGTTTACTTTCTTATGAAATTAGAAACTTTCACAAAGACTAAAACCAACAGAAGAGATATATTCCAGCCTAAGTTAATAAAAATGCCCTACAGCTATGATCTGTAAGATTGGAGTCTGATGGGAATTGAATGTGTCACTTTACACTCGGAATACTCACATCTTTTGAATTTTTAAAGTTAAAACCTAGCCTAAAACTTTAAATTTGAGTGTCAGTAGAAGACATTTTAAATATTTTATAACCGTGTGCAATTTTAGATTTCTATCTAAAGTGAAACAAAGCTTTTAAATAAAATAATTTTTAATTTATTATATTGTTTTAACCAGTTATCAAGAAAGATAAGCTATCATGTTTTAAATTAAATGATCATTACTCTTTAAAAAAAAACTCCCTATGAATTTTCCCAAAACAATAATGTAAAGAGCCATACTAATGCAAATATGTAATTAGAAGTTTTTTCTTTTTTATTCAGTTATCCAATCTGCAAGTAGTTTCTGATTGTCCACTACTTCCAGGCACTATTCAAAGTGCTTTGAATATAGTGGTGAAAAAAGAAAAAAAGTTCCTTCTAAAAGGAAAAACAAGGGAAACATCCTGTCAGAGTTGGGGGAATAACAGAAAATTTAGATGAAGGGTAGAAAGTGTGGTGTAGGGTGTTGGAAGCAAGGAATAGGGGCAAGTCATGTATGGCCTTCAAGTTTAAGGTAAGGACTTTATGTTTTAGCTTGAGTGAGATAAAAGCCTTTGAAGGATTTTGAGAAGAGTAACATGATCTGAAATGCTTTTGAGAAGGATTGGTTTAGATATGTAAGGAGACTGTTTCACTAATCTAGAAAAGAGTTGATATACAGAGAATAAACAGTAATGAAATAAATGTGGAAACAGGAAGGGAAGAGACTAACTGTAACTGTTTAAGGAAGATGGAAAGAAAGAATAAGGAACAAGTTGAAACTCAAGTTTCTGCAATCACAGTATGGATTACTCTAGAACTTTCCAGGACCCATCTGATGGGAGTATATTTGTGAACATTTTGTGTATGTATTTGGGGTTGTGAGGGATAGAAGATAGTACAGATAAGCTGCGAAGGGTGTTAGACATTGTCCTCAGGAGACTAGGTAACAGAGCTCACTTTCTAAAATATGCCATTTTCCTGCCATCCTTGTGCATTGTCACTCACAAAGGTAATTGCTTTGATTAAGCCTCAGCTTTTTGTCTTCCTCCACCCCCAGAAAAAAATTGAGAGGTTTGCCGTCACAGCAATTTTTAGTTCTTTATTTTATTTTATTTTTTTAAGATTTTATTTAGTTATTTATTTGAGAGAGAGAATTAGAGCGAGCATGAGAGGGGGGAGAGCCAGAGGGAGAAGCAGACTCCCCGCTGAGCAGGGAGCCTGATGTGGGACTCGATCCTGGGACTCTGGGATCATGACCTGAGCCGAAGGGCAGTTGTTTAACCAACTGAGCCACCCAAGTGTCCCAGTTTTTAGTCCTTTAATCCATAATCACAGTATTTCTCCATTTATTCTTCTTTAAATATGATTTGTAATATTTGATAGTTTACATTGTACAGATTTTGCACGTCTTCTCTTAAATTTATTTCTATATCCATTTTAATGATATTGTGAACGAAGCTTTCAAAAAATGTTTTCTAATTGTTAATTTCCAGCATATTTATACAGTTGATGAATTTATATTGATCTATGTCTTGCTGTCATGCTAAATTCATTGATTGGCTTTATAGATTTTTTTGTGGAAGTAAAATCCTAACCCTAACCTAGTAAGGAGTGTTTTACTTCCTTCTGTACAATTTACGTGACTTTTATTTCTTTCTTTTGCCTTAGTACACTGGCTAAAATTGTCAATAAACTGTTATATACATGTGGTAAGAACATACAACTTTTGTCTTTTTCTTGATGTTAGGTAGAATGTATGGAATCTTTCACCAGTGAGTGTGATGCTAGTAAATAGTGTGCTAGTCAGCCTCTAAAATTCCCCATATGTTTCATATTGCAAAAAATAAATTTTGTTTAACTGAAATCTTTATAATGGTAGATACATTTTTAAAAATTAAAAAAAATAATTTATATTCCAGTTAGTTAACACACAGTATAATACTAGTTTCAGATGTACCCAATATAGTGCTTTAACACTTCTATATAACACTCATTGCTCATCACAACAAGTGCACTCCTTAGTCTCCATCATTATTTAACTCATTCCCCCGCCCCCTTCCCTCTGGTAACCATCAGTTTGTTTTCTATAGTTAAGAGTTTGTTTCTTGGTTTGCCTCTCTTTTTTCCCCCTTTGCTTGTTTGTTTTGTTTCTTAAATTCCACATATGAGTGAAATTGTATGGTATTTTATCTTTCTCTGACTTATTTCACTTACTCTCTAGCTCCACCCATGTTGTTGCAAATGGCAAAATTTCATTTTTTATGACTGAGTAAAATTCCAGTGTGTGTATATATATGCACACACACGTATATCATATAAAATGTTTACTCCAAAAGAGTATATATTCACTAAGACTGCCTTAATATTTCCCTCAGCTTAATTAAACTGTAGTCAGATTTCTCTTCTCTGTCCTCCTGACTTTCCTCTCATCCCTGCCTTTACAAAATCTAGACATCTTGACCAGAGAGGTTCTTCTCCCTTTTCTTAGAGGATTTATTATAGGAAACATAAATATGCAAATAATTTCTGCTCGTGTGAGTTGTAAATCTTTTTATTGTTTTTTTTTTTCAGTCATTGTCTATTATTGAACAGAAAAAAAATAGAATTACCCTAATTTTCTGCTTTACAATTTACACTTAATTCTATAGTTCATCTGTCCTTTGGCCATTCATTGAATAAGTGTTCCTCCTTTCATTTTAATTCTTGGGGGCATTTTAATTCATTTTAATTCTTGGAGGATCATGTCTCATGCTTCCTCTGTGTCCACCTGTTTTCTTTTTAAACTAAAAATTGTACTTATTTGAAGTGTTCAACATTGTTTGATATACATGTCCATAGCAAAATGATTACTAAAGTTATACAATCAAGCTAATTAACATGTCATCTTACTTTGGTGTGTGTATATCTGATGAGAGCACCTGGAATCTACTTTCTTAGCATTTTTCCAGTATTCGATACAGTATTATTAATGAAAGTCATCATGTTGTACATTAGTTCTCTAAACTTATTCGTCCTACAAAACTGCAACCTTGTACCCTTTGGCCAATATCTTCTCATTTCCCTGTTCCCTGCCTCTGGCAACCACCATTCTACTCTGCTTCTATATATTTAACATTTTTAGATTCCACATATAAGTGAGATCATACATTTATTTTTCCTTATGCTTCTGGTTTGTTTCACTTAGCATAATATGTTCAGGTTCATTCATGTTGTTGTAAATGGCTCCACACTCATCAAGGAGTCAGCTTGGGTTTCTCTCTCTCTGTCTCTCTCAAATAAATAAATAAATCTTTAAAACACACACACACACACACACACACTTTGGAGTAAGAGACTACAAAATATCTTGTGTCTGGATTGTTATGCATTCATGTAAATGCTAGTCATTACATTATAAGGATAGAAGAGTATTCTGAATTCTGGAAGAATCAGCTATCTATACCAGAGATACTAAATCCTGGCTCTTGAATCAAGAGTTGATGATGTAAGAGGGCTTCAACAAGTCTAGTTCTAGAACAAAAGAAAATGCCCCAAATTTTTTTTAGTAACTTAATGCTGTAAGTCTAAAACAAATGTAAATGGTTGTTTATATGCCAAAATACTGAATTCATCTTAGATGTAACTAATGCATGTCACCATTTTTCTCTGAAACAAAAAGATTTTTTTTTTTTAAATCTTTATTTATTTATTTTTAAAGATTTTATTTATTTATTTGTGAGAGAGAGAATGAGAGACAGAGAGCATGAGAGGGAAGAGGGTCAGAGGGAGAAGCAGACCCCCTGCTGAGCAGGGAGCCCGATGTGGGACTCGATCCCAGGACTCCAGGATCATGACCTGAGCCGAAGGCAGTCGCTTAACCAACTGAGCCACCCAGGCGCCCAACAAAAAGATTTTTTAAAGTAGATAACAACTAACATTCTTGTGTTCATAGCATTTAAATATTACAACACACAATCTGAAATTAGTTCAAATATACATACACAAATACACATACATTGGAAATGAATAAGTGGATAAATTTTGACTAAAGATTTTATGGCATGCTTCTCATACAAACACTGTAGCATATTGAAATATGTCATTGGTTATTTTCTTCTGAATTTCTCCATATTTTTATCTAAATCACATGTATAAATATGTTTTTATGTGGAATCAAATAATACTATTGGATGTATTGTAGCTAAAAGCAGTTTCTATGCCTGCTGTGAACTGAATAGTTATCTGTATTTTAAGCAAAACTTACTGCCTTGGTTGAATTTGCCACATACAATACAACAATTAAAAATCATAGCAATGAGGGAGACAAACCATAAGAGACTCTTAATCTCAGGAAACAAACTGAGGGTTGCTGGAGTGGTGGGGGGTAGGAGGGATGGGGTGGCTGGGTGATGGACATTGGGGAGGGTATGTACTATGGTGCACGCTGTGAATTGTGTAAGACTGATGAATCACAGACCTGTACCCCTGAAACAAATAATACATTATATGTTAATTAAAAAAATCATAGCAATGATATATTTTTAAGGAATGGCGATGTATATTAAAATTTTACTTAACACTTTTGTATCCATTGTTCTATGTAATTTACATACTTGTTTTTATCTTAGATTAAGTTTAACAGTTTTGAGTTCTCATAGCAAATCAAATATGCCAATTAAGTGGTTAAGTCAAATATATAAAAGTTATGTTTACTTACAAAAAAGATTTAGGCATTTCTGTGACTAGTTTTCAGGCGCTTCTTGTTTTAATTTAAATAAATTCTCATCGTAAAATGAAGCCCTCCTAAAATGTAACTGATATTTTTTTGAGGAGGAAGGTTCTGACTGATCTTTGTCTTTTATTATTTGCCTCTAGTATTAATGTCATCTTAAAATTTGGAATATAAAATTGACATTTTGCTAAATTTATCGGATATGTAGCTGAATAATAGACTAGATCTAAAGTGTTTCCCAAATATTATAACATTATTTTTTTATTTTAAACAATATGCAAATTATATCAAATTATTAAAAAGGGAATGCTTAGGCATATTTAATCTTACGGTTACCTAAGAAAGTAAAGTTCATGTCTGTTGGAAAACTATGAAATTGGTTATTAAATTTTCATTAAGTAACAAAACTATGAGGAATACAAATTGAATGTCAGTTACAAATTATCTATTATTTTGGACCCATTTATAAAATAGCAACTGTCAATTACTACTGGATAACTGAAAATCTTTTATATAAAATTTGATTGAATTATAAACTAATATATCTAATAAAGATGACATTATATTCTATGGAAGGCATTCATTTTTTTCTTGTGTATTTCTGTTATATTATACACCTTTATTTTTAGAAGTAAGTATAAGCAGCAGTTGCCTTCTGGTATTTGAACCGGTTTCTTTTACTTTCATGATGTTGCTGCATCATCTTATGTGTTTAACATGAAATGAATAACCAAATTGTGTAATAATGAATCTTAAAGCAAGATTGCAACATAAAATTCAAATAGGTATAATGATTGTGGTCATCCAATTTTTCCTTTCAAAACAAGACATCAGATTGTATTAACTCGCTAAATTTACCTAGAATTACTGTGCTTATGTTTGGAAAAGACAAGTATAATAATCCCTGTGAATTTAATCTGAGCAACTACTTACATAGCCAAATTATTTGAAATTTGCAGTTCACTTTTATCATTTAATGGCTGGTAGTAAAGGCTAAGATGTTTGCTTGTTAATAGTTTTTCTGGTTAATGAGTGTTTCCAACTATTTTTTTAGTACATATATCAATCATCTCTTGAAAATTCAAGCTGAACCCTACTTTCAGAAAAGTGACTTTGTAAACATAATTAACAAGTACTGCCATAGGTGCATATATAAGAAAAAAAATGGACAGAATTGAATTGGCTGGCATATGGGCATAAAGTGTGATAGAAAGATTCTTGCTCTGATTAATCCTGTGTAGACTCTTGATCACCTGATGCTTGATAGATCTGACAGAACAATTCAATTTTCATTCTTCTGAGTGACTCTCTAAAATCATTTGCAAACTGAATTAATTTGTTACGATTACGTACATCATAGCTAACAACAGATAGCATAGATAACAATGAAACAGTATTTTCTTACTAGAAATTTTATATGGTAAATATCATTTAAAAAGTATGAATGGGGTGTAAGTAATGGCTGAAGATAATTATTATATCTTAACAGAGCTGAGTAAACCTCCCTAACTCCAGATATTTAACAGTGAAATGAGATGATGCCATCCCATCGTGTATAGACAAGTAATTGATTTATACCAGCATGGGCTGAACTGAGGTATGATTTTATTTCGAAAGTAAAGATATGGGCGCCTGGGTGGCTCAGTTGGTTAAGTGACTGCCTTCGGCTCAGGTCATGATCCTGGAGTCCTGGGATTGAGTCCCATGTTGGGCTCCCTGCTCAGCGGGGAGTCTGCTTCTCCCTCTGACCCTCTTCCCTTTTGTGCTCTCTGTCTCTCATTCTCTCTCACTCAAATAAATAAAATCTTTAAAAAAAAAAGAAAGTAAAGATATGTTCTAGTTTTTGTATTTTGTGAACTTAGAAGTAATTTAACCCAGTAGTGAGACTATTGATTTATTTTATATAGTCAGGGATATATACATACAAATGTGTAAATCCCTTCAGATGCTTCTGCAGAACTTTGTGCCAAAATGTAGAATAAGTGAAAAATTGTACACTTCATCTTATGTGTATCCTGTATACACTGCATCACACACATATATATCCCATACACAGATGAAATCTATACATACACACACACACGCTTTAATGTATAGTGTTAGTGTAAGGCATATACATATACATGCACACATATGTGTGTATATATCATTTATGTATGGATATGTATATGATCATACACATGTGATACAGTACATATGGGATACACGTGTGATGTAGTACACAAGTTTTCACTAATTCTTTATTCTGACACAAAGTCTTGTAGAAACATCTGAAAGGATTTACATTATGGACGAGAAGAAGATGCATGGTACAAAGCCAGTCAATGCACATTCTGATTCAAAGAGGGGAGGTCCACAATGATTTATGTACTCAAATGACACACAACTTAATTTGATCAAGTTATGCTGTTGCCTTGAAAAATTTAAAACCAGTGGGTGGCATGCAAAATAAAACAAATATACTCAAATTACCTTTCTGGGGTGGTCATAAGTCTTATAGGAAAGCAAGTTTGATAATGTGCCTATTTCTCCAGGTTGTCCTGAAGGATCAAATATGTAGTCACAGTTATCCTTAAATTTTCTGCTTTCATGTACCATGTTCAATTGATTGCCCAGTTTGCGAATCTTCTTGAATATCTTCTGCATCAATTATTTCCTTCCATGCTCTGTGCCACACATTAAGGGCCTCATGATTTTGCAAAATTATTCTAACAGCTTCTGACAAGTCTTCATAAATTAATCCTTCACAGTGTTAAAATATCCAATATGCAAATCTATTCATATGAGTTCTCTATTTAAAATCTTCTAAGACATCTTATTGACTACGTGATAATATTGTTTGGTGTGGCGTATGAAATATGAAACCTTTCATGGTCTGATCCTTCAATATTCAACTTCAATTCTGCTAATGTTTCATATACTCTACGTCATCCAAACATTTTAAATGACTGTGATCCTTAAAAGTCACCCCTGCAGAAATCATTCCCACATTCTATACTCTTGTTTCTTATTAGCTGTCAAATGAGTAGCCCTATTTATCTGTGAAGATACACCTCAAATGACATTTGTTTATGAAACTCCCCCCTATTTTGTATACTGTTAGACTACCCCTACGACATTTTAGTCACATCTTAGTAAGAGCTTAGCCTGATTCATCTTGAATCCTTAGAGCAGGGTAACATTCCTTGCATATTTTCTGCATTTTAGTAAAGAAAGAGAGAGGGGGAATTAATTTTTGTAAATGTGAACTTCTATTTAGACAATTATAATTATCTATCTAGCGAGTGTATGCTTGTGCATATACATGCATAAATTTATGTCAGTACGATGTAATTATATATATCAAGATGATTTTTTTCCTATATTTTTGTTAGTTTTTTAGTAATCAAATGTGGTTTCTCTATCAAATACTTTTCAGTTTTTCCTTAACGGTTAAGCTATTTTCCTTTCAATGGTCTTAGATACCAAAATGTTAATACCCATTATGTTGCTAGATGGTGTTTTCCATTTGTCTGTTACATTTAGCAAGACGTTTACTTTTCTTATCAAATACTCCATTGAGAAACTGTCACTTGCTTTCCATTATTAAACTCATTATCGTTTGCCTTCAAGAGGATCTCTGAAATACTTCAGATATATTACGACATTGCTAGTAGTTTCCACCTTATAGATCTTTCAGTGATTGTTTAAAATAATGTTACACTAAACTAAAATGTCTCTTTTCTGACCTGAAAAAAACACAGCTTGTATTACTGAGTGATACAGATTTAGGGAAGAAATATCTGTGATGTCATTTCATATATTATAAAAAGATTATTTTGAGTAATAAGAAAAATACTATCTGCTCTACAGAAACTGACATTGTAGATATTTATTTTTTGCAAAGATTGATTTGTAATGCAGTTTTAAAAACTGATAGCAAAATTCATCAGCTTATGGTAAACAAAAAGGTTTTCATTTCATTTATTAAATATTTATCTCATTAGTAAAATCTATATATGCCAGGCCTGCATTTCATATATATGTACACACACGCATATGCATATATAACAGGAGCCACTAAAAAGAAGCATTTAGAGAACAAGAAACATAATATAAAATTTGAAATATTTCCTTAAGTGATAATATAATATCTGAATAATATACACATTAATGTAGAATTTATAATGAGTTTAATTAAAAGCTTCTTATATCAGACTTTTTGGTTAGATACTGTTATTTAATAAGATTAAATCAGCTCTATATTGAAAAAACTTGAGTTAACTTGCTATTAAACTTTGTAGTAATGGAAATATGAATCCCCTTTTGCTCTATTTATACATTCATGGTATCTTAATGGTTAGGATCCACTGAAGGGTAAAGGTATACAACATAAAAATTACAGTGTACTTTATAATATATATTTACAAAGCAGCTCTGAAATAATCTTCTGAGAATATATGTTGTTACTGCAAAGACCCTTGGTAACCTCTTTACACAAAGAGGCCATGCATGACATCATTGACTAGAATACATAGCAGTAGTTATTACTACATCATTTTGGTTTTAGTCATAGCTGCTCTGGGTCATCTATGACAAAAGAAAATTAATTATCCAACTTATATCCTAAGTGATTATCTTGTTGTGGGAAAACCATCATCTATGAATAGTACTAATCTGATAGTTTCAATCCCTTATTTTATGGTCTTGATTTATTTGGAATGTGGGTCATCCATCATATAAAATATATTGAAAACATATGAAAAGAAAAAAACTAGAGATTATTTTAGTTTTAGATTATTTAGGGTAATCTTTTTTTTTTTAAAGATTTTACTTATTTATTTGAGAGAGAGAGAATGAGATAGAGAGAGAGCAGGAGAGGGAAGACGGTCAGAGGGAGAAGCAGACTCCCTGCTGAGCAGGGAGTCCGATGCGGGACTCGATCCCAGGACTGGAGGATCATGACCTGAGCCCAAGGCAGCCACTCAACCGACTCAGCCACCCAGGCGCCCCTAGGGTAATCTTTTTAAATAAAGATATTTAATAAATGACTTGTCAGTTTGTCAAGTAAAAGAATAAGCTTTTCTGACAATTGACTCTATTTATATACCACATGCACAATAAACATAAGTTTCTCCAATATTTAAATATATTTGAAAACTTAAAAAATTTCTAGAGTATTAAAATCATACCTAAGATTGTTGATTCACTAAATGTTTTAAACTCATTAAACAGGAAAACTTACATGAAATGTTACAATGAAAACAAATCTGTAATCCTGCAGTAATATCATTAACTGAACGTAAGAATCAGATTTTAATTCAATAAATATACTAATTTTTGCCTTATTCTTTTATGGAGTTAAGTACACTTTGTTATATATTTTTGTTTTTTTCTTTGTTTGTTGTACCTAATTTCAGATTTCTACAAATCAAAATAAAATAAAACAAATCAAAAATAGACAACACAGTACATGATTTATTTTTTATAAGATCTTGCTGCAGTCACAGGTACTTGGTTTTTAGCTCCAGGACATTCTGAGGGTTCTTTTGTCACAGAATTTTATTTGTTACATGGTGGGACACTTTCATCCTATCATTAATAGCATATCTATCTATCTGTCTACCTATCGATTGATCTATCAGTCATCTATCTCTTTAAAACTTTATTTTGAATGTACCTATTCCTCATTAATATTTTATTATAATTAGTAAAACTACCAGGAACTTTCATCTTTTATGAAACAACGGCTTCAGTTTGCATAGTTGCTTTTCTTTCAGGATATTTTGTTAATTCATTATTAGTGAACATACTACTGGAATAATCCTTTTAAGTGCATATTTTATATGACCATATTATTTTCTTCATATTTACTGTATGACCTCAAAACTGATTGGCTTACAAACTTTATTTAACCATTTTCTACTTCTACAATAAAACAAGAACATATTGAAACTTATAAACTGATTTTACAAAGGAAACAAAACCATACTAACATTTTACTACTTAATAAAATCAAGAAATAAATATATATAGTAATATACAACCTTCTGTTTTATAATTGCCTTATGTCTATACTGTATATTGACATGCCTGTAAAATATTACGAATTCATTAAGTTTTGCCAAGTTTCTTTACTTTTTCTGATTTATTTCATTGTATTATTATTATTTGATGTTCCAAGTATTAACAGCTTACTGAAAAAAGACCCGTTCTGGGTCTTACCATTGCCTTTTGCTTTTCCTCGAAGCATCTCTAGTTCTGGTGATAGCAGTATGTTTCAGATCCATCTTGATTTTTCTTGTCCCAGGGTGTAAGATCAACTATTGGCCAGTGATTCCTGGTTTCCTTAGCAACCAATTATTTTAGGGATCAAATTCTGAAACCTCATGGTGCTTCTGAGTTTGATAGCGGGCAAAATGTTTTGCAGTCAATATTTGTTTACCTCAACATTGACAGAACAAGAAAGTACATATTTCAAGAATGTATTCATAGTGAATTTTTTCCATTTGAGCTCCTTTTCTTGGGATAGTAGTTGTATCAGCTATTAAGATTTCTTGGACTTTAACACAGAGTTTCTGAGGTCAGCTTAACCTGACATATGGATAATAAGAGGAGTTAGGAGAAAGGGGGAGTTTAAATAGAAGTCTAATATGTTTAAACACAGTGTATTTAAAGAAAGGAAGTATTTTTTAGGGGAAAATTGCATGAAATAAGGCTTTTGTAACATATGGGGGATAATATGGCCTTTTTTTGTTCATTACAAAAATATGTGGTTTTGTTTGTATTGGTTTGTTAGTTTTTTTTTTTTTTTAAGATTTTATTTATTCATGAAAGACAGAGAGAGAGAGGCAGAGGGAGAAGCAGGCTCCCAAGGAGCAGGGAGCCCGATGAGGGACTTGATCCCAGGACCCTGGGTTCATGACCTGAGCCGAAGGCAGACAGACACTTAACCATCTGAGCCACCCAGGCGCCCGGTTTGTTAGCTTTGTATGTTTAAATTTTTGGTTTAGTTTTGTTTTTGTTCTTGTATTTTTTTTTCTAGGGACAATGGGAATTGATTAACAGGGAGATGGCAGAAACAGATACTGTTTTAAAATTTCATTTAATTACTGAGCAGACTGGTGAGTAGGCAAGTAGTGAAAGTTACAACATTAACACAGTTAAGGAGCTACGTGTTGGCTTGCACCAGAGTGGTGGCATCGTGTACAGAGAAGCAAGTGGATTCAAAAGATATTTAGAATGGAAATGCAAAGAGATTTTGCATTTAATTGGGAAAGTGGTCAGAAAGAGGAAAAATAATGAAGTGTGAAAGATAAATACCAAATTTAAACCTTTCTGAAGTGGGCAGATTTCTGACACATTTATTGTAACAGAAAACACTGGAAAAGGAAGAGTTTGTTTTATTACTAACATTGGTAACCTTGAGATATGTTTAAATTAGAATTGTCAGTTTGATTATTCACATCAAGATATACTGTAATTAGAATTATGAGGACTTGAAGAAACTGAATCGTAAAGGATAGTAAGCACATAGTTTATCAGAAGTGATAGGTTTGACATTTTAAATGAAGGGAAGA